>NW_022597029.1:0-4884 GCF_009176505.1 Sitodiplosis mosellana | reverse complement strand
ACTCGCGTTAGATGGAAATTCATGTAACGTTTTTAGGGAACAATATTGACAATGACAGATTCGGATTCAACGGCCCCAAAAACCATGAAAAAGAGTCTCCTCTCGGTTTTTTTTTTGCTGTTGAGTAGTGTTATTTGCCTATTTGATTAAGAAAATCCATTGTTTCCTCAACCACTTATTTGTATTTGATTTTTCAGACGCGAACGAAAACACTTTCCTGGCAATAAGATGTCGAAAAGGATGTCAAACACACTTCGGAGAATATACAAACAAAACTGTGAACAGGGTTATCCGTCAGCGCCAGAAAATCAATCGAGTTTATCAGAAAACACACCGAATAGTCCAGTCAAAAGTAATCTTTATGCGGAGCTAAATTATTCGCAGGAAGCACATTCAGTAGTTGTCGCACCAGCAACAGGAAATGTTTTAGTTTCACAGAAAAAAATTCGACACCGACGGCTTGGATCTGCTGATAGCAATTACAGTTTCACTTTCACACCCAAACAAATCGACCGTCGCAATGTAAAAATGGTGCACATGGAAACGCAAACCGATACAATTGATAATGATAATGTCACAGAGTACAGTCCAAATTTTGAACTTCCAATTATGTCAGTAAAATCTTCATTCACATCCACTGAATTTAAATTTAAAGACGACTCATCGCATGAAGGAGAAAAGGAAGAAGAAGCACAACGAGCCTCAGATTTGTCGGAGGAAATTTATTTGAACAATGGAAACATAATATCAACATCCAATACTCATTATGAAACGGATCGAATCTACGATTATATGAATAGTAATGAGCAACTAGATATTGTAGATATTCGTGAAAGTAGTGATGAGGACAACGTAGAAAAATTGAATCGTCGTGTTAGTAATTTTTTCAATCAGAATGGTTTAATACAATCAGCGGACAATGGGAATGGATCTATGATTGAAAATCGTTTATTATTCAATATTATGGCAGCACGTCGAAGCTGTATCAGTATTACTGACAAAGAAGTTACGGTCCTTAGTCGGAGTAACAATGCTCACACTAATAGCGACCGCAGTCGTGACCCGTCGAATGTATGTTACAAAATTAGTGATTACAATTGCAATAATGATGATGGAGATGATAGTTGGACTGACGAGGAAGGTGAAGAGGAAACTGACCGAAACTTTTCACTGCGAAGAAAAAGGTATGTTTAGATGATAAAATGTAAACAAAATCTAGAGTTTTTATCGTTGGAAAGATGCTTCTAGGGCACTGTCTATTTTCACGTTGGCTTCGGGTATATGAAATTTTTGTCTTAATTCACGGCGCAATCGCTAGTCTTCGGGAATATAGGAAATGTCTCTAAATTAACGAAATCCGGACATCGTGAATTATACACAACGTTTCTAAAATCCCGACAAGGTCATTAGTGGATGCAAATGCACACGACGAGTATTTATCAACATTATCAATTTTTTTACTTGGTTTGAACAATGTGTATTTATTTGTATTTTTCTAAGATGTTATATATTTTCATTTAGAAGTTTTTTGTTTGAGTAGCTAGCCGATTAATTTCGGACTTTTGGCTGACTAAAAGTTATCAGTCGTCGGGAATTTAGAATGGTTGTCTAAATTCACAGCGTCCGGGTCTCTATATTCTCAAAGACTAGTGATTGCGTCGCGAATTTAGACAAAATTTCCAAATTCCCGAAATCAGGCGAAAATAGACAGTGCCTACTTGTGATGAGTTAAGGGTACCGAATGGGATCAGGAAATAAAAAATTACATATTATACAATAATATGCACAAAAAGCTTGAAAAAATGAACGTTTTATTCGCGTATTTGGTTTTTACTCATTATTTTCACGTCGAAACCACACCTTGATATACAATTTCCATGGAAATAACATATTACTAAGGCTAACAAAAATATTTATTTAACCTTCAAACCGTGAAACCTATTTTATAATGTTGTTCGTGAAACCGGTGCCTGAGTGCCCCAAGTGCATTTTTGTATGAAAACTAGAGTGTGATAAGAGATAAACGATTTGTAACTTGAGCAAAGTTATAGAGCATGTCAAGTACTAAAATATTCTTGCAAACACTATTCCGTTATCTCTTATCAGTTCCGCGAAAAACCGTCAAAAACGCGAAAAACGCGAGATTTTCCATATCATTTTTTACAGAACTGATAAGAGATAAGAGAAATTTGTCTTGAACAAAGTTGTAGAACAGGTTGAGTAGAACATATGAATAAAAATATCCTTTAGGTAAATACTTAATAAATATTTTGAAGGTTTTTCGTAAATATTTTTGTTAGCCTTGCATATTACATCCGTGTCTCATATTCCACTTGTATTATTTTTACATTGAATGGTGCTACAAGTATTCCACGATTCATAATACAAAATTAATACGGATGCTTGAAAAAATATCACAGATTTTCAGTTACTGTTTATTTTTCTTTTCGTATGGGGATAATACTTGTTAGAGTAAGTCAATAAATAACCCATTTCTAATTTTTCAATGTAAATTTTGCTTACATAGTTTTGCACGAACGCCAATTGGTCGGGCACGTAAAAATAAATTGCAAATGATTAACTTATCGTCAACCTTGTCTTCATCACCCAATGCCACAAGTATCAGTGATGAAGAAGGAAATACATCAGAATGCAGTCAGCGGCAAACATCTTCGAGTGTTCATTCAACAGTAGACAGTTTGTATGTCATAAGCAATCAACCAAAATCCACACCTGACAAATTTCACCCTCAGAATTCAAAAATCGATTTAACGCAAATAGAACAATGAGTAATCTTAATAATTTAATTGTGTTCGAAAATTAAGTCTAACTAGGAAGTTGTAGGTAGTAAGTTCACAATTCTGGGATAAAAATAAACAAATTGTTCTTTTTTCGAAAAAATTTCCAATAATGTAATGCAAAGCATCAATAAAAAAGTATCGAATTCAAATAATGTTTTTTTTATTTAGCAATTCACTATTCCATATCTTTTGCGACTGTTAGAGGCTGTTCAGTTCCAAAAGTTGATTCGATGAAATTTGAATTTTCTATCGTTTGAGTGTCAAATCTGCGTGTGTATGTGTTTCGAAATTCTTCCAAATTGTCGCATTTTGCACGCAGAATTGTCCATGTCCCATTCAGAAAACAACTTGTGATTATTCTTAATGACTCTTTTCACCTAATTTTTGGCGAGAAATCGATCTGCAGTATCAACTGATCCTACCTGATATCTCCATGGGGTCGAGAAGTGTGATTATTTGTCAAATAATATTTGAGATTATGTATCATATAAGCACTAGTTTTTTGTTGAAAATGATAGTGGTCCAAAAACAACAGAACGCCTACTTCCCTACGTCTTCGGCATTAAACCTACATTTTTTTTCAATTCCTTTAAAATTCGATCTTTTTTATAGGAGGTTTTTCAAATATTCAAATAAATATTGGTGTTAAATATGAATTTGTATGCTAAATTTTCTTCGAATATTCGCGCTCTGTGCACAAAATCGGATATAAGCCATTGACAAACCAACTTTTGACTTCACACACTACTCTATCAATCAGGTCTTGAATCGGTTTTATTTAAAAAAAAAACCTTTTCGGTCCCTTTTATTTTGGACAACAGTGCGGAAAAGTTCGTCTTACATCGGTAAGACTCTTCATTTTCTATAACTTTTCATCTCAAATGTAATACAGTAAAACCTGTGAATAACGGAACCTGGGAATAGTGGAAATCGTGTCAATAGTGGAAAAAAAATTTGGCCGTTGAGCTCTCCCATACAAATTGACCTGTTAATAACGGAAAACCGAAACTCCGAATAGTGGAAAAAATTTCTTGACGAAACTTTTTTTCGTCTTTTTTCCGTGTCTTTTTCATTTAAAACTATATTTTTTCCTTTATCAAAACCAATGATCATCATAAAAATGCTGCAGTACAATGTACATTACATTGATTTCAGTATCATGTTTTACTTTCGTCTGCAAAAATCGTTGCTTATTTCATGCAAATAAATTTTTGATGCTCCCAATAAAAACACATCCACTCGATTGGCGCGTGCAATTCAGTATATTTACAGTAAGTTTAAAAATCATTGTTTCGTTTCATGAAAAATGCAGAATTTATCGCTGCCAATTTGGCAGTGAAACAAATGAGTATTAGACTGGTGCAAATTGCAGCAAGTTTCGAAAATACTGGCTCCCAACCCCGAAAATTTTTTCTTAGGTCTAAAAAAGTGTGCCTAAAAATTTTCAGCTCAATAACATAAGATTGGATGTTAGCGCAAAATTCATGTAGACCTACCTTGATGTTTTTATGCAAATTCACTTTTTTTCGTCATTTCACAATTTTTTCCAAGAAAATTTCCACGAAAATTGAGGGCCAAAAATCAAACTTCTGCAAATGCGATCAACATGAATCTTTCAGAATCTTATTTTTTCTCCAAAAAATGAAACCTCAGAAAGTTTGAAGCCAATCAGAATCAATTAACGGGTACCTCCCATACAAAATTGTCCAAAAATCGGTAATTTTAGTCGAAATTTCAAAAAATTTGTATGGGAGGTACCCGTAAATCGATTCCGATTGGTTTCAAACTTTCAGAATCTTATTTTTCTTCCGAAAAATGAAATCCCAATTTGAAGCCAATTTACGGGTACCTCTCATACAAAAGTGTCAATTTTTTGAGGTTTTTCTTAGGGCAAGTACCCCAGGATCAAATCGAAAATGGCTCATCTTCGAACTTAAACTAAGTTTTTTGGATACAAAACTTTTGGCATTTCCAGATTTCGATTATCTCAATTATTTTTTGAGTTATCGTGTTTACAAACAGCTACGACGACGACAACGACGACAACGACGACAACGACGACAACGACGACAACGACGACAAC
>NW_022597028.1:0-12653 GCF_009176505.1 Sitodiplosis mosellana | reverse complement strand
ATTACCATCATTACTATTGGCGAGAGTGGCGATTTTGTATGTATTTTATCTGCTCTGCTGTGCGATATTACTATGTAACAAAGTGGTATTGGTTGTAATATGACCATAATACTACCGATACATTTTTGTGACATAGTAATATCGCACAGCAGAGCAGATACAATACATACAAAATCGCCACTCTCGCCAATAGTGATAATGGTAATTTGACAGATCACCATTGGTATATGTGAATAGTACTAATTCCTTTCTGAGTGAGAAGTTGAGACATCTTGCCTGAAAAAAATAAAAAAAGGCAAAATTTACAAATTGAACCACTTTTGAAATCATATCGGGATCTTCCGCCAGATTCGGGATCCTCTGAATTGAAAAGTGCTGCTCTGATTTCAAAATCGGGATGTTACTATATTATATATTTGAAAATTAAATTTTGAAGTTGAGTCATTTTATTTCTTTATTTTCACAGTTCTCAACTTTATTTTCTCGATATTTCGGATTGTAGACAAGCAACAAAAACACAATTCGCCTTAACGGTATCGGTTTTTGTTTTTGTTTATATTTGGAATAAGTAATCCGAACGCCGATTTTTATTCATTAGTTCTTTTGTTATGACTCATAAGCGACTTTCGATGATGCGATTACTGTTATTTTTACGAAATTGTAGATTCAGCAAAACAAATCCATTTAGCACGACTGTAAGTGTAACAACACATGACTCAATAACATAAAATAAGCAAGGCGTGCGTTTGCCTGTATAATCGAATTTTGAATAAACGCAGATATGATTACATTAAAGATTTGTTATAATGAAAATCAGAATATAGTCGAGCACCCATAATTTATGAATTTTGGCTGCATTCATTCTGCGACATTCCCAATCGCCACTTTTGTTTATTCCGTCGACGGTGTTAGTTTTATTTTGATGGCGTTTTTTCGTGTGTTCACGTAAACTGCCTGGCCTGTTTTATCGAAGAACGTTCGGTATTTCGGTGATACTAAGTTAGTTGACTCGCAAATATTGATTCCGGTATTAAACCCCCAGTGATATGCTCGGTATGAGGTGAAGACAAATTCACCTTGATTCTGTAGAATGTTCACGTACCGTATACTATTTTGTTTCAGCGATTCTTCTATAAAACATTTGTGTTTCCATACCGTGCTGCATTTGTACGTTTGGAAAATATTTATTCCGGCATTAAACCCCCAGTGATATGCTCGGTATGAGCACACGTTCCTGTCTCACTCGCTCACCATCGATTGCGCAGTTTAATTTCAAGTGCATCTCGAAAAATTCAAGCGCAATACAAGATCAGAGGCAAAGGTTTGGATTTATATGTGTGTGTGTGTGTGTGTGTATTAAGTGCGCCTACGGCATAAATCATGTTGTCGAAGAAGCACAATTTTCGGTGTAAGATTAGTTAGAGATTACAGTGGAGCCAAAGACGTTTTTTCTTTCGTTTTCGATGGGGAAAAAAATGCGCAAATTAAACAGAAACGACGACGCGTTCAATGGAAGAAAAATGAATAAACATTGAACCGTAACCAGTTTTTTTTCGTTTTTTCTCTGTGGCCGAATCAAATTATTATTTTAAACGTGTAGAGCAAAAGCGACGAGCATTTAATTTTATTTTCTGTTTTACCTTAACCTATGTGTCGGTGTCTGTATGCCTCTATCTATTCTCCAATTTTGGTGTAGCGCATCTTATCGCATTTCGATCAAATAAGCTCGGACAAAACAGTATGTATATGCGTACCATATATTATGTACGACGTGCTCATAATTTTTGCATAGACCTTATTCGCCTAGTGTGCTCGCTACAACATTGAACCATTCTTCTTCGTGAGGTGAATTCGTACACACAAATACACACCCATGGACCATTCGATTCCAAAACCACAATGAAGACTGAATGTCTTGCGCTTTATTTATTGGTGTATCGAATCACATGCGTGTTTCTACATTAGCGCATCAAATCTGGAAAGCTCACAAAAGATCGGTGAAACGAACTCGGGTTAAAATGCGCATCAAACTCATTATTGTCTCTTTTTTTCGTTTTCTTTTCTTGATTTTTTTTCTTTCAATTAAATTGTGTTTTGTTGAGCATTTGTTTTCCCATATTGGTTTCGGTTTCGTTGTAACTGGCGTTGCGGTTTCACTTTTCTTCTCTTGTACTTCTTTATCACAAGGAATTCATTTTGATTTTGCGTCGTAACAAGCACACTTCATTCGGATATGGCAAAATGTTGTCGATTTGATATGCGCACACCGTGCAGCACACTCACACACATTTTCCGCTGTATACTGATGCACATACACACACATACTGTGTAAAAATTTTGAACATTTTCACTTTTCTTCTCGTATTGTGTGCAAACATTTGATTGAATTGAACGTTTTCCGAATCAATTCCATTCATTCAGCAAAGGTTATTATATCAAGTATCGAAATGGTTCGTCGAATGATTTTCACTTTCCATAAGTGCTGAAATAATCGGCTATTTACCAGCAGAAAAAAAATGCGCATGATCTTATTGAACTCTCGATACCTAATTTATCTAAAGAGTGTTTCGACGAGCTGCAATTCATTTGCAAAGAAAGCGGCTCATTGTCCAATCTGAGTCGAGCTCATTCAGATAACACTCACTTCACACACCGATTGAAGTTGAAGTGCAACAGCAGCAGCAGCAGCACACCGACCGCATCGGCCCGACGATGTCGGCATTTAAACCAACAACACACTTGTTCCGTTTCGAGCGATTTGCAGGCTGCGTCAACAGCGGTCCATTTAAAGTAATCTGGAAACGAAAATAAAATCAAGATGAACACATGACTCAATAACATGAAATAAGCAAGGCGTGCGTTTGCCTGTATAATCGAATTTTGAATAAACGCAGATATGATTACATTAAACATTTTTTATGATAAAAATCAGAATATAGTCGAGCACCCATAATTTATGAATTTTGGCTGCATTCATTCTGCGACATTCCCAATCGCCACTTTTGTTTATTCCGTCGACGGTGTTAGTTTTATTTTGATGGCGTTTTTTCGTATGTCCACGTAAACTGCCTGGCCTGTTTTATCGAAGAACGTTCGGTATTTCGGTGATGCTAAGTTAGTTGACTCGCAAATATTTATTCCGGTATTAAACCCCCAGTGATATGCTCGGTATGAGGTAAAGACAAATTCACCTTGATACTGTAGAATGTTCACGTACCGTATACTATTTTGTTTCAGCAATTCTTCTATGAAACATTTGTGTTTCCATACCGTGCTGCATAGTCAAAGTGACTACTGGAATATCCATCGATATTTTTTGCTCGTGCAAAACAACCAGTGGTTGTGCACACGATCACATATTTCTCGTATAAAACTTCGTATCCAAGACAATCCAACAAAAAATCTCCGATATTCTCTTCTTTTTGCGTTTTATCCAAGATATCAATGTCCTGATCGTTGTTGACAATCGAGAGCTGCGTCTAAGGCAAACTACATGCTACTAGCGCTACACTGAAATACATTTGATTTCCATTGTACACGTAAGCGGTGGGAGTTCGAACTATCAAATTACAACAACAAATTACACAGATGGGCGCATCCTTCGTTGACAATTTCAGCAAATGAAATACATAATCGCTTCCGAATCTCTGTACCATCTGGTCTTGCCTTCAGTGCAGCATAGACACATGCTTCGTAAATTTTGTACGGTATATCGATGTTGTTGAGAATGGCTATTTCCAACCGACATCTGATTCACAAGCTTCGTATACATTGCATCGTGTTGATGAAAGTTGTGGCCATTCATTTTTGCTCCAATGTTCGTTAAATGATCAATCGTACGCTGCTCGTTTATGGTTCCACCCGGATACAATGGGTTTTCATCGTAAGCTATCAAATATCTGAGAGGTAAATCTAACCACTTTTTTCTCTGTGTACAATTCTATTTTTATTTTGTTTCAGTTTTTCCATCGAATTTGAATAACGCGTACAAAAATTGTTCGTCTCCTTTTTACGTTATTCGATGAATACGAAGTCAAAGTGACTAGTTTGACAGTCAAATAGAGGAGTACTTAATAGTAAAACGTCAAACCAAATGGTAGTTGTGCTCGCTGTCATATACATGCCGGATGACATTGATTTTTTTAGCTGGCATCACGAAAATGGTTTGATAATTTTTGAAGTGCACCACGATTACTTCATCATTTAACTGAACCCCGCGTACCGATGGATTTAAGTTTTGTTGTTGCATCTTTTGTGGTAGCGATGGTATAGCAAAATTTACAATTTTTGGTGACAAAAATTGTTCGTCTCCTTTTTACGTTCATCGATGAATACGAAGTCAAAGTGACTACTGGAATATCCAACGATATTTTTTGCTCGTGCGTAAACAGTGGTTCTTCACACGATTACATATTTCTCGTATGAAACTCTATGGTAGCAGTTTTCCCGGTACCAGACAGACCATGTACAACATATGGCAGGCTATTTTGTGTCATTGACATTATATATTTGCCCGCCGTTTGTTGTTCTCTGTTTTTCTGTTGGAATGTCTCGGTTTCGGATCATTTGAAAGTTGGTTCGGTACATACAGTGGGTTTGAAATGATAATCTATGCTGTTTATCAAATCAAATAACGTATCGTTTCGGAAAAATTCCAACGCAAAATGCTGCATTTGAAATGAATTTCGCAGCAGTTTAAAATGAATTTCGCTTTCAATATTTTGGTCGATTACCGCATTTTCATTGTATATTTTTGCGTAAAATCGATTATTTTCAAATGTATCAATAATTCCGAATAACTTTTGGAGGGTTTCGCGATCAGTCATTTCAAATGAACTGATGGTTTTGGTGTCTGATCCTTCAATCCAATGGTTATTACTTCTTTGTAATATAAACCAAAATTTATATTTGTCATCAGTTTGTTCATAGTTCAAGCGTATATTCGTTAAATCATACTCTGCTAATTCCATTGTCTGATATACTTCCTCGTAGTAATATCATATGCTTGAACGCATCTATGTATGCAGAATTTTCTTCGCGATATACATCTCTTTGGCCTTGGATTCTTGCATAATTTGTATTTAAATAAAAGAGAATTTACCTGAACATTTCAATACACACAGCTGCCGCACGCACTTCTCTCGCGCGCAAACGGTGGCGTACACAGCCATCGCAACTAACTCAAAAACAAAACTTGCTGTGAACGCAACCGTTTGCGCACGAGAGGAGTGTGTGCAGCAGCTGTGAGTGTGCGATATGCTGGTATATTATACCGAGCTTTAAATATACTGCGTGCTAAGGTATACTACTATCACGAAGCCTTGGAAATTCCGCGATCATTTGATTTTTTTTTGTAGCTGCAGTAGATGAAATGGTAACATTCATATTTTGGTTGTTATTTCTTCTTGATTCCGTTATCGTTTCAATGTTTAGCTGCAAGCTGCTTCAACTTTACTATATAGATGTGTTATGTGTAAATGACAATGCGTTTGTTTCATTTCAATTCGAAATTCGGGTATTGTAAACATTCAAATAAATGAAAGAGTTGACACTTTATAGTCGCTTAAATATTTTTTATTTTATAAATAAAATAACAGAACAATTGTTTCGACGCTTTATGCGTCATCATCAGCTGTGTGAATTCAACTAAGCGAAACACGCAAAAATTCTAAGTGGAGAACAACATACAAATGCAAATCGAATTGAAAATAACATTTTTATGAGTCGATATGGAGAGAAAGAGATGAATAAGGAGATCCGACGACAAGTGTAAATGTAAATCACAGTAGTTGGAATAGGCAGGAGTATTGCGGCCCTTTGTCTCTGTTTAGAGCGTTGTCATTGTTGATGTGTATGTGCAAAGATTCGAGCACATCGAGTTTTGTTTTGTGTCGTTCGTGCTCAACCAAACTGAAGCTGTCCAAAGTGAACGAGTGTTTTTTGAATAGAGCGTGCTCTGCAATCGCGCTCCGGCTCGGCATATGATTTTGTTTACATGCGATGTGTTCATTTGCTCTCTCTTTCAGTTCTCTTGTCGTTTGGCCTATGTATGTTTACGTCATAGATGAGTTGACGTTTGTGTATGCGCCAATGACTGTACAGTGTACATGCGTATGTGTGTTGTTTAGTAGGATTCCTGTCATTATATGGGAATATTGGATGGAAACCTACTAACGTCATATTTTAGACGTATTTCTTTGTTTGATTCAAAGGTTTTTTTCGTCTGTGATAAAAGTTGGTTTATTTGTTCAACTGTAATGCGAAAAAAATGAGTTTTTAAATTTGTTAGAAATAATAGCGAGTAATGGGTGAAGGATAAGAATTGCATATAAAATTTCGCATGTGAACATTGGATTATTTGCCATTCTCACAATTACTACGTACAAAAAAAAAAAACGAAAACTTACAATTAGAATAGTCATCAGTTAATTCGTCATCGCTGTTGAATTTGTTTAATAATGCTGCGTCAAGTTTTTGTAAGGTGATACGTTTTTCTTCGAAACTTTTGGCAATATGTTCTTTGTCATTCAATTGCCAATAGTTCGTCAGTTCGTTCAGTTTTTTTTTTCTGCATGTTCCGCGCTGTTGTAGTGGCCAATATGTAGGGAATACTTAAACATATTCAAATATGCATTACATAATGTGGGGTTTAATGCAATTGCTGTTGCGCTGTCATCAATTGCGCTCATGTAATCACCGAATTCAAAGTGGGCAACTGAACGAACATCATAATATTCAGCTTTTTTCGGACACATTTTGATTATTTCGTTAAATAAGTCTAATGCCACATTTGGGCGTTTGTTTTTTAATTCGTCATTTGCATTATTTTTCATGATTTCAGCCAACCTGAAAAAATAACAGTTACAATATATAATATGAATAAAAATATCTCATAGTAATCTCTGAAATCTAACAACAAAACACAATATTGTTATTTTTGAAATGGAATAAAATTCAGCTGTTTGTTTTAACCGGCTTTTTTTTAGCTATACAGTTTTTGTTTGTCAATGATAATTTTTTTGTGGTTTGTTTTCAGTTGTAGTGGCCAATGCAATTTAAATGATATAAAAAATTAAAAATGCTTACGGCCAACATCAATTTCAACCAACAAAAATCCGTACGAACTGATTTTTAGTTCACAATTGAAAGTTGGCCGCTTGCTTTTTCAGTGCCGAGAAATAGAGAGCATGCAAAAATTGAATACTCAACCAGGTTTGTACTGGACATATGGTAATTTATTGCTATAAATAAATTGGCGATGCCAAAACTTTTCGCCGGAAAAAATTCAGCCGGTTGTTGTAACCGGCTAATTTTTTAGCTATTGAGTTTCGGTTTTGCCAACACAATTTATTTGCAAACAACAATCGACAGTAGATAAATAGTTAAATTACTACGCAAATACGCAAACACTCTCCACCGAGAAAATAGAATCAGGTATTTGTACTGGATTTTATTTTCAGTTTATTCGTGTTTGCATTATGGTCGTAATCAATTTAGATGTTGTGGTTATGTCACTTCATCATAATCACTCGCACAGAAATTAAATTTTATTTTTATTTTTTTGGTGGATTGCATTTGAAACTCGAATATTATCACCATATAATTCTAATCACAGTTGTTTGAAATGGTTTGTGCTTGTATTTACTCACTTTATATGTAAATTACACTTCAATTTATTTGGTTTTTATTCAATGCGCAAATGACTCACGTGTGTACGCCTTGCAAATTTTCCCAACAATGGCTGACGTATTTTCAATGTTTCTGCTTGTGCTGCGTATCAAATGCGGTATGAATTTAGCTGCAAATACCACAACAAAACGAATGAATTAGCTCTGGAATTTAAGCAAGTGTTTAGTATTTGGAATTTTTTTTTTAATTGATTATTCTAATCAAATAAAAAAACTTCTTTCGAAGTAATTCCTCGTGACGAAAGCGAACATAAAACAGCTGATATCAATTTTAAAAAATCATTACGGTGCGATTCTGAAATTAGTTGGAAGAATGCAAAAAAAGCAAATCTAAATCGCTCCGAAATGATTTTTTAAAATTGATATCAGCTGTTTTATGTTCGCTTTCGTCACGAGGAATTACTTCGAAAGAAGTTTTTTTATTTGATATCAGTTGTTTTGTACCCGAATTTTTTTTTTCAACAAAACCAACTAACACTAAACAAACACAAAGTGGTGTGTATTGAGCCAAAGAAAATAAAACATGAAATGTTGTAGTTAAAAACCATAAATATATTGCCGGAATACCAAAAGACAGCCAATGACATCTCTAAACCAACTTATTGAATCATCGAATATTTCGAGCAACTTTTTTAAAATCGTGTGTGGCTTGAGTTGAATATAATCAACTTTACAACGACACTAGCAGCGTCTCTGCACGTGCACACATATCGTAGAAGAGAGTACAAAAATCATAGTATTTTGGCAAATGCATCGAGTAACCATTGCGAAACATCAATAAGTTTTGGCTAACGCGTAGTACCATACTCCGAGCATGTATGTGGAGTTTCAATATATTATATTTGGTACGGGCGTCTAACTCCATCTACGGATTTTTCCAGTAGTTGTGAATCGAGTAGACATATAACGATTTCAACTATTTTTAGGGCGAAATTATCTCGAAAATATACAAAAATGAGTTATTTGTTATGCGAACGCTCAAACGGCTACCGGAAATGTATGCGCAAATACACGCACTCGAGTATATTTATCATCTAGTAACCATTGCATGTCTACTGAATCAGTGCGTACATTAACAGTAGTCGTTTGAGCGTTCGCATGACAAATAACTCATTTGAGCATACTTTTGAGATAATTTCGCCCAAAAATAGTTGAAACCGCAACTCAATAGAACACAACTGCTGGAAAAATCCGTAGATGGAGTTAGACGTTTCAAATACGTCATGTTCTCGGTATGCGTAGTACCGGCCCACAGAGAAGCTGTTAGCGTCACTGTAAAGTTGATTATATTCTAGTAAAGCCATACACGTTTGAAAAAAGTTGCCGAAAAATACAATGATTCAATGAGTTGGAATTGAGATGGCATTGACTGCTATGTGTCGAATGACTTACATTTGAAATGTATTGTGGCAATTTCCCTATGTTAAAAACCAGCATTGTCGCCTTTTTGAATAAAGCAAAATCAGCGCGAAAGCAGACTCATGAGCGTGTGGACTCGAGTTCGAGTCGCACACCGGGGGAAAAAAAATTAAAATTTTTTTTTTTCGTTTAATAAAATTTTGTTTTTGGACAGACAGACGAAATTACATTTTGGGGCTAAATTCCAGAGAATTTTTAAAAAAATCGTCGGAGCCGTTTTCGAGAAAATGGCCGATTTGTGCAAGGCCAGGTGACCATTTTTTGGGTTTTCAGCCCATAAGATCATGCCAACTCAATTTTTTCAAATCAAAATAGATGTCATTTGATAGCTGGCCTCAAGACCTTTCCAACGATACCCAAAAGTTTGAAATAGGTTGACTGGGTTAGGCAAAGTGATCATTGGAAAGAAGGCCATATTTTGAATTTTCAAAGGCCGGCCAAGGCCAAGATGGCGGCCAAATCAAAAAATGGCGGAACAAAAAAGTCTTAGTTTTTGTTATGCTTCAATGCCTGAAAGTTTAAAAAAGATCGGGCAAAAACTACGGACGGACGGACACACAGAAAAAATATTATCTCAGAATAATTGGTGGAGACGGCAAAGAAAATTTTCAAATGGCCATAACTCATGAACTGATTGTCCGATTTCGACGTTCTTGGGCTTGTTGGAAAGGTCTCGACGAGAAGCTTCAGAAAAACCATGTTTTGAGATGACTGGGCCGCGTCCGACCCCGGTAAATGGCAAAAACTGAGAATTGCTTCAAATTTTTAAGTGGCCATATCTATGGAGACGGTTGGTCGATTCCCAAGTTTGAATGCATTTTCTGGGCCTATGAGCCAAGGGCTTTCTGACGATACTTCATTCATACCAGATGGCCTCTTAGGAAAAAAGTTCGAAATTGCGTGTATATATAGCGAGTTCGACTTTCAGCACAGAGGTGCTTTCGTCACTCGCGCCTGCTGTCGCCGGCTGTGATAAACTGACTATGCCAAAACTTTTCGCCGAAAGACATTTGCGAGCTTTTTTGCTATGCACTTTTATTTTGCCAATGGAACGCCCTTTTCACATCCAAAAAATGTTGACTGCGAACAGAGCACTAACGGTAGAAATTTTTGAAAAACTCAATTCTCCGTACATTTCCCTTCGCAAGTACTTGAAATGGTTTTTTGTTGTTGTATGAAGCTCCCCATTGCAGCATAATATACCTAGAAAAAGGCTTTTTGGTATGAAAATGTTCGTTTTGTGGCCTAGACTTGTCATTAACATAATACTTTCAGTGATTTTTGGGCTTATGAAGAAGGATAAATTTCTTCGCGTTTTCGCGTTTTTTATGTAACTAATAAGATACAAACGTAATGATATCTGTAAAGTTGTAATATTCAGATTGTTATCTCTTATTATCACAGTGCATTTTCCTGAAATAAAATCATATGTGCTTTGATGTTTTTCTTTTAGGAGTTTATTCCAAATGTAATCATTTCATCGTTTACAAAATTGAAACTATAATTATTTGTATGTCTAAATGTAATAATATCTTAACTATGTAATTGAAATTATATCGTATATAATACTTTAATAGATCATTATTATTAATTTAATTGTGGTGATGCGTCGTCACCATTGACTTCTTTTACGTTGACGACCATTAGATAATCTTCATCCATCTCGTTTGTGTCCGAAGTTTGTGCTGATGTTTGGCCCATCAGGTTGTCGTAGGCAGTTTGTAGTTCTTCTATCAGTCTATTTAACTCGTTTACGGTGAAGTCAGAACCAGAATTAAATCATTCAGATGCCTTGTTGCACGCACCATTGAATAGTTCCAATGCAATTGGATCTAAAACGAGCGATGGATCACGCTGGCCGTAGGACACCTTCACTGAGTTAAGCTTGTTGTGCAGCTTATTTTTGATCGAATTAGCTGCCGGCCGCTGCTGATCTTCTTCTCGGTATTACAATTTATATTCCCTTCGTATGTATAATTGTAGTTTTCGAAGCCTAGCTCGTGCACTAGATAATCGTTCGGCTATATTACATTGTTGAAGGATTTTATTTGCATAAAATTCAGCTCCACCCGTTAAAATGCAAAACGGTTCCACCACAATACCGCTAAGTGTAATGGTTCGCGTACGAATTTTTGGTTGATGGAAACTGGAGCAATTGCTGGAGCACAATTTTCGTAACCAACAAGCTTCTGAGCTTTTTCTACTATTTCCGAGGAAATAGTGTAACCATAAATTTCAATGACCAACTTTACGTCCTGTAATTTGAATCGTATAGTACTTCTAAAGTTTCCTATTGAACTTGTGTGTTCTATCGATCATATGATCTGGATGGTGTGTTCGTCAGTATTTTATTATTTGGCTAAGCTACGTAGCTGCAATTTAATATGTCTGAGATCTATGAACTTTAAAATTTCTATTAACACCCTTCGCTTAAACCAGCGTCAGTTTGAATGCTGATTTTTGTATTAAAAGTTTTTTTTAAGTTTCACAACAGCATCGACAATAATTTTTCTTGACTAATTAAATAGTGGATGTAATTAATGCACTGTTCATAAGTTCAAAAGCATCACGACCAATGGTTATCGAATAATTTTCGCCTTCAAACAATGCTATAATGATAATTTCGATCTGGATACTTATTGTTCTGATTCACAAGCTTCGTATACATTGCATCGTGTTGATGAAAGTTGTGGCCATTCATTTTTGCTCCAATGTTCGTTAAATGATCAATCGTACGCTGCTCGTTTATGGTTCCACCCGGATACAATGGGTTTCCATCGTAAGCTATCAAATATCTGAGAGGTAAATCTAACCACTTTTTTCTCTGTGTACAATTCTATTTTTATTTTGTTTCAGTTTTTCCATCGAATTTGAATAACGCGTACAAAAATTGTTCGTCTCCTTTTTACGTTATTCGATGAATACGAAGTCAAAGTGACTAGTTTGACAGTCAAATAGAGGAGTACTTAATAGTAAAACGTCAAACCAAATGGTAGTTGTGCTCGCTGTCATATACATGCCGGATGACATTGATTTTTTTAGCTGGCATCACGAAAATGGTTTTATAATTTTTGAAGTGCACCACGATTACTTCATCATTTAACTGAACCACGCGTACCGATGGATTTAAGTTTTGTTGTTGCATCTTTTGTGGTAGCGATGGTATAGCAAAATTTACAATTTTTGGTGACAAAAATTGTTCGTCTCCTTTTTACGTTCATCGATGAATACGAAGTCAAAGTGACTACTGGAATATCCAACGATATTTTTTGCTCGTGCAAAGCAAACAGTGATTCTGCACACGATTACATATTTCTCGTATGAAACTCTATGGTAGCAGTTTTCCCGGTACCAGACAGACCATGTACAACATATGGCAGGCTACAGATGCTTCCAACGTTGCGATTGGAGCCATGTTGTCACAAGGGGAACTACCAAACGATAAACCGATATTTTTCTTCAGTAGGACTTTGAATGGAGCTAAAAAGCGTTACTCAACCAGAGGTGGCAGCTCGGACGGACAGAATTGGAAAAACGTCCGTTCGT
>NW_022597027.1:0-1821 GCF_009176505.1 Sitodiplosis mosellana | reverse complement strand
TGAAATTCGGGCTTGTTTTGATGTTTGACAAGACCGTAACACAACTGCGCGAATCACTGTGTGCGAATTACTTGTTATTCATTCGGGCAAGTGTATTGGCAATCCGTTATAATGTCAAATGAGTCCAGATTTCGTGATGACAGCTCACTTTTGTTTACATTTTTCGTTTGTTCCAAATTGGTCTTTCTGTACTTGTTCGATCGAATGTGTTGATAAATCCAGATAATTTTTCGTGTCTTCTAAATGCATTGATTGAATTCCAGTGAAAAAAATAGTTCTATTAGTGTTATTTCTTCAATCGAAAATGCCGTCAAAGATGCGATGGAAAATGTGTAATATTTCACCGATTTCCTTGATTTTTTCCACAAAAAATGCATGAAAATGAAATTCTGCATCGTGAATTTACCAATGGCAGTGAGATTGAAAGTGGAAGAGTCGAAAATATTACTTTATTTCAGTGAATAAAAATATAACCTCAAAATTCTATGATTTTCCGTTTTGATCTCGGGAAGTGGCATCTTTGATTATTTTAAAGTAAAAATACATGCAATCGACTCAGAATTGTTCACTCTTTCAACCCAGAACTACCATTTCTTGATTGTTTGATGGCAAAAACACCCTACTGTACTGTGTATACTGTGCAAACAGCACACATTGCAGAATTGCAATTTTAGTGTTTTGATTAATTATAAGTGACACAATTCGATATAATTCCATTGTCTTTGATTTGCAAAGTCATGCAGAGACGTACAAAGTGTATTTGGAATGCTTTGTCTTGGAATATGACTCATGTTTTATTGCGAAATATGTACAACATCTAAAATATTTATCATTGCTTGAAAAACACTCAAAAATATTTCTGAAAAGACGTCAAAAATCTTAAAATATTTACGAAAAAGTCAAAAATTGAGAAATATTCATTCATGGTCAGAAAATGCCAAAATATTTATTTAAATATTTTTGGTTGGCCTGGTTATCATATTTAATTCAAAATTTTTAAAATATTTACGAAAAAGTCAAAAATTGAGAAATATTCATTCATGGTCAGAAAATGCCAAAATATTTATTTAAATATTTTTGGTTGGCCTGGTTATCATATTTAATTCAAAATTTTAACTTTTTTCAAATGAACAGATGGCTTTTTCTCGCAAGCTCTACTTAAGGGCGAAGTGATTGAAAGCATGTCACAGGCAAAGTTTGTAGCTGGAATCTATGCCCCCGCAAGTAAGTCTGGTTTGGAATCATTTTTATTCTTTTTTTCGTGTGAATTTTCGATTCAAATATTCTATCAATTGTGTGTGTTCATTTTTGCTTGTACTGAGATAAAGTGATCAACTAATTTTGGCAGGAAATCAGTAAATCGTCCAAAAATTGTTTTAAAAAATCAGTACAAATCATTACATCCATGAAAAATCAGTATGAAAAATCAGTACATTGGATATTCCATAAAATCAATAAATTTATTGCAATCTTATATTTATATTGAAGACATATGTTGCAGCGAACGTCACTGGGTTTTTGATTAGGAACATTTTGGATAAACGAGAATTTTTTTCGCGAGTTCCGGATTAAAAACACATTTTACTTTTCCGTACACAACGTGTCAAGGGAAAGTATAGGAATTGGTCCCGAAAACTTTTTTTCGCAAAATTGGTTTAGATCATCATAAAAACTCATGAAACGCGTAGAAAACCACTTTTTGAGACACTTTTCCGTTCGTGTGCCGTCGTCGTTGTCGTTGTCGTTGTCGTTGTCGTTGTCGTTGTCGTTGTCGTTGTCGTTGTCGTTGTCGTTGTCGTTGTCGTTGTCGTTGTCGTTGTC
>NW_022597026.1:0-3349 GCF_009176505.1 Sitodiplosis mosellana | reverse complement strand
TGAACATTAAAAACATCTAACATATAAAGTGACAGTTAAAAGTCCATTTAATATTGGGTCAATTCGAAAGTTTCCGCCGTTTTTTTTGTCTAAAAATACATTTATTGCAAAATAAATTGAAAATGTACATTGACCAATGTATTCGCCATCGTTAGCTATGACTTCCCGCCATCTTTCTGGCAGCTTGTGGATTCCTCGTGTGAAGAAGTCTTCATCTTTTGAAGCTATCCAGTCATCTATCCATTTTCGTACTTCTTCTTCATTTTGAAAGCGTACTTCGGACAGGGCCATTTGCATCGAACGGAACAAGTAGTAGTCAGAAGGAGCAAGGTCTGGAGAGTACGCGGGCTGATCAAGCCGATCCCAATCGAGCTGCTCTATCTTTTGTTTGACGATTTTTGCACGATGTGGTCTCGCATTGTCATCGTGGAACAAAACTTTGTGGTGTTTTCGGGCTATTAATGGCCGTTTTTCGTTCAATGCACGTGCCAAACTGGCCAATTGGCGTCGATAGTGTTCCTTATCGATCGTTTGATCTGGATTTAGCAGCTCATAATATACGACTCCTTTCATATCCCACCAGATGCATAGCATGATCTTTTGGCAATGAATATCTCGTTTTGGTTGTGATGGTGCCGGTTGGCTTGGATCAACATACGCTGCCTTACGTTTGGGGTTCTCATAATAAACCCATTTTTCATCGCCGGTAACAATCCGATACAAAAAACTGTTTCTTTTGTGCTCTGCAAGATGTTTTGTGCATATTGCGATTCGTGCTTGAAGTTGCTCTTCAGACAGTTGATGTGGAACCCATTTTCCCAGCTTCCGAATCTTTCCCATGGCGTGCAATTGTCTGAAAATGGTTGTTTGGCCGACTTTTAACTGCAATGCAAGTTCTTTTTGCGTTTGGGTTGGGTCTTCATCCAATAATGCTTGCAAATCGACATCTTCAATCGCTTCTGGCCGACCTGAACGTTCTTTGTCTTTCAAGTCAAAATCACCACTTTTGAATCGATGAAACCATTCTCTGCAGCTTCGTTCCGATGGAGCTTGCTCGCCATAAGTATCTGACAGCATTCGATGAGCTTCAGCGGCAGTTTTCTTCGAATCAAATAAGAAAAGAAGGGCCCCTCGACACCTTATCACGATCCATTTTCAATCGATTCAAAAACAATGACGCAGAACGAAAAATGAATCTTTCTGCTCTGAGTTAGATTGCTAAATGTCACATCTACAAAATGCAATTGGATTCACTTGTCAAGCTACGCTCACTTACAAGTGGCGACATTTAAATGTCAGCGGCGGAAACTTTCGAATTGACCCAATATATTAATTCCATCGTTTTTAGCTATACTTTAAATTCATTTTAATGCAAAATAAAAAGAATTACATTGGTAATCCCGAACTTTTCCGTACCGTTGGCCTGCGTTGTCCGTAGGTGCTTTTGGTTATTTTTTGTGAATTTTCTTGAAATAAAGGCAGTGAAAATATAATAATGAAAATCAGCAGTAGCTATCTCATATGCTTTAACAATGTTTGACGTTTAGAACTGCTGTTGAAACTTTGTTGGGAGCGCCGCCAACCACAAATCTCTGTAACTATACGTTTGTGTGAAAGTAAAGTCTTTGTGTGTACTGTACGTTTGTGTGAATGCGAAGAGTCTATGTGTGCGTTGTACACAGAGATGTTGATTCGTGCAAACGTCGCATCATGTTAGGCGGCGCTATTGATATAGTTTGCTTCAATCGTCAACAAAATACATGAAGTATTTCTCCGTTTTGATGAAAATAAAGTGAAAAATCGACCATTCTGTATGAGAGGTACCCGTAAACCGTACCTCATTGGCTTGACACTTTCTGAGGTTTCATTTTTTGGAGAAAAAATAAGATTCTGAAAGTTTCATGTTGATCGCATTTGCAGAAGTTTGATTTTTTTGTCCTCAATTTTTGTCAAAAATTTCTTGGAAAAAATTGAGGGCCAAAAACCAAACTTCTGCAAATGCGATCAACATGAAACTTTGAGAATCTTATTTTTTTCTCCAAAAAATGAAACCTCAGAAAGTTTGAAGCCAATCAGAATCGATTAACGGGTACCTCCCATACAAAATTGTCCAAAAATCGGTAATTTTAGTCAAAATGTCAAAAAATTTGTATGGGAGGTACCCGTGAATCGATTTCGATTGGTTTCAAACTTTCAGAATCTTATTTTTTTCCCAAAAAATGAAATCCCCGAAAACTTGTAGCCAATCAGAGTCGATTTACAGGTACCTCCCATACAAAAGTGTCAATTTTTTGAGGTTTTTCTTAGGGCAAGTACCCCAGGGTCAAATCGAAAATGGCTCATCTTCGAACTTAAACTAAGTTTATTGGATACAAAACTTTTGGGACTTTCAGATTTGGATTATCTCAATTATTTTTTGAGTTATCGTGTTTACAAACAGCTACGACAACGACGACAACGACAACGACAACGACGGCACACGAACGGAAAAGTGTCTCAAAAAGTGGTTTTCTACGCGTTTCATTAGTTTTTATGATGATCTAAGCTAATTTTGCGAAAAAAGTTTTCGGGACCAATTCCTATACTTTCCCTTGACACGTTGTGTACGGAAAAGTAATAAAAGATTACAAGAGTACAAGAGATGCAAAAGTTAAAATAGGAGAGTTATAAAACGTAGGAAACATTTTCATTTAATTTATCGACATATAAAGCGTGAAGTTATTTTGAACTTTTAACCATGTGGCTGATAATTTATAAGATAAAGAACAAACCTGGACGAGGTGACCTGGTTGCTTTAAGATTTGAAGAAAATTAAAACCACTCAAGCAGTGAAATTATGTAAGAACATTACGAAAGAATAAATCTTGTTGGTTACCTGAAAGTATCAAATGCCACGAAATAAGGGTTATTATTTTACTTTTCCGTACACAACGTGTCAAGGGAAAGTATAGGAATTGGTCCCGAAAACTTTTTTCGCAAAATTAGCTTAGATCATCATAAAAACTCATGAAACGCGTAGAAAACCACTTTTTGAGACACTTTTCCGTTCGTGTGCCGTCGTTGTCGTTGTCGTTGTCGTTGTCGTTGTCGTTGTTGTCGTTGTCGTCGTTGTCGTTGTCGTAGCTGTTTGTAAACACGATAACTCAAAAAATAATTGAGATAATCCAAATCTGAAAGTCCCAAAAGTTTTGTATCCAATAAACTTAGTTTAAGTTCGAAGATGAGCCATTTTCGATTTGACCCTGGGGTACTTGCCCTAAGAAAAACCTCAAAAAATTGACACTTTTGTATGGGAGGTACCTGTAAATCGACTCTGATTGGCTTCAAACTTTCTGGGATTTCATTTTTT
>NW_022597025.1:0-1936 GCF_009176505.1 Sitodiplosis mosellana | reverse complement strand
ATTTTTATGTTATCATTTTTCGCGTAACTGATAAGAGATAACAAGTTGATGTCTTCAAGAATGTTGTAGAACTCAACCTGTTCTACAACTTTGCTCAAGACAAATATCTCTTATCTCTTATCAGTTCTGTAAAAAATGATATGGAAAATCTCGCGTTTTTTTGCGTTTTTGGCGGTTTTTCGCGGAACTGATAAGAGATAACGGAATAGTGTTTGCAAGAATATTTTGGTAATTGACATGTTCTATAACTTTGCTCAAGACACAAATCGTTTATCTCTTATCACACTCTAGTTTTCATACAAAAATGCACTTGGGGCACCCAGGCACAAGTTTAACGAACAACGTTATGAAATAGGTTTCACGGTTTGAAGGTTAAAGTTGGAACGCAATTATTCTCACAGCAACTTCTTGTCGCACCGTTTTTTTTTTTCATTTATACTGTCTGGAAAATCTTTATTTAGAAATATGCGAAAACCAGTACCTGAATTTAAGAAAAACCTAGTTTTATTTTAATAAACCCAATGGGTTCAAAATACAAATAGCAAGAACACGAGATCGAAACGAACATGAGATCTTCAGATCATGCTCTGATGGTACATGGTAAGGTTTGCTTATAAAACAACTAAATAAAAATTTAAACGAAAAAAAAAATTAATACGAATCGATGTTTTATACAATACGCTATAAATGTATTTAATAGATAAAGGGATAGGGTGAGAAGAAGTTGGCGAAAAAAGTATTTATTATTTGAGAATCTTTTTAAAACTACGCAAACGAACGATTACTCGCAACAGTTAACAATATATTATATTATACAGCAAAGACAGAGCAGTTTAATGCGAATAGGATGTGTAAAGTAGCACGATTGATTGTATTTTAAAAATAAGCCCAAGTATTAGAATTTTTACACACATATGCCTCTATCTATAATAACCTATACCTGTCTAATCCGATAAAATTTCTATAAGTAGGCACCATTGGTTGGTGGGCTGAAATTCTGATATTTTGGAGTATTTTTTTAAAGCAAAATCTAACTATCATAGAAAAAGATATACAAATATATTATTGTACAACAATTTATTTGGTTGAAGTCAATAAAATTTTAAGCAATTTTTGGCTCTCCATAATTCGTTTCTGACCGAACTGTGCAACAACAATGAAATACTTTTTGCAAATGTACAAATAATAATTGGGCGAATAATTGGTAGCATTTAACTGAAATTATTCTTTTTGCCCTTTATTACCATTCTTCCAAAATTCAGCATTATTTAAATTAAAAATACTAATATACACAACTAAAATATATCATCAAAAACAAAATAATATGATCTATATATATATAAAGTGTTCGTCTGAAACTGCCTTGAGTTTTAGGTAGTTTTTCCACTTCAGCTTCCAAGCGTGACAGTACGTCAAACGTTTCGATATCACACGCACATTGTTCTTTATTCCCTTTTTCTCTTTTTCACATGTTCGTAAAACTAATGCTCACATCCTCTTCTGGGGCTCGCCGATAGCGAATTATAAACTTTGCGCAAAAAAAGCCAGCATAACAAACACTCAGTGTTAAGTGCAAAACATGCTATTTTCGAGGTGACCACTACAGCTAACTAAGCGCTTTCACGTTTAAGTCTTCGAATGGTACCTACACTGCAACATTTTTGAGTGTAAAGACTAATATTGAGTTGGGGCAATATAGAGGTTTCAACTATTTTAAGATGAATTTACACCGAAATTTGGATAAAATGAGTTATTTTCTATGCGTATGTCCAAACGGCTACTGTTCATATACGCGCTAATACATAGGCACGCACTGGTGCCGAGTCTATGTATTTACATGTATTGTAAATTTGTGTACTCAACAAATTATACAATACATACAAATTCACAGACTCGGCACCAGTGCGTGCCTATGTATTAGCGCGTATATGAACAG
>NW_022597024.1:0-9130 GCF_009176505.1 Sitodiplosis mosellana | reverse complement strand
GATATGAAGGTCGCATCGTTATCTGTCATAATTTCAATGCATTCGGGGTAAATTTGGGATAAGACTTCTTCAACGACTGTTGTCATATTTCGCTTGTTCGGAATTTCTCTCAAGTAGAAATATTTGGAAAAGCGATCGGCAGTGGAGAGAAACAACCTACTACTCAAATGGAAAATGTCCATATGGATCGATTGACCGGGTTTATCAGGGATTGGTGTTGGTTTTAATATTTCTTTTTTTGGATGTCGTTCATATTTTTCCATCAGACAGATCTCGCATCTACCCGCGTATTGTTTACAATCCTTTCTGATTTGTGGCCAGAAATGTTTCTCGGAAATTCCCAAAATATTATTCTTGTAATTTCTATTAGCTCCATTGTGCGTACCCTCGATCATATTCAGCTGCACAATACGATCTTCAACATTTTTCCTGTTTGGTGCAAAAACGAATTTTGTGGTCGGAAATTTACGTATTATGTGATTTTTGATTTCAAAAAATGTTTCTTCGGTCGTATGGATAGCATTTATGTTTCGATCGGAAATTGTATGGGTCAAGTGTGAAAGAAGATTTTCAATTGAGGTGTAAGTTATTCTATGTGTGTGATAATTTTGAAAAATGGTCGAACCGACCGATTCATCCACATCAGCATGGATGATATGTAACTGATTACGGAAATTGTTTACCGGTTTTGGTGTTCTGGGTATTATTTCAACGGGTGAACTTTCAATTGAGTGTGCAGTGGATTGAAGTGAAGACGTATTTATGGCGTTTGTTGTGTTTACAGCCCGCGACAGACTATCGGCGATAATATTTTCACCAGGGTCGCTTTCTTCGTATACAAATACATGGGAAAGATTTGACGTAAGACGCCGAGACGCCTCTACGCGTAGAATGCTCGAAGCTGTCATCGTACACATATTGAACACGAACATTGTTGTTTACACAATCGCACTCACACAAATGAACGCATCGATAGTGCCCGCTCAATTAATATGTACGATGACTGTTTTGAATGTCCCTCGCCTAGAGTGCTGCGTGTCGTTTTTCTTCGTTTATTAAGCGATCTTGTTTTCACTGTCGGGTTTGTATTCGAGCCTCGCTCCAAATTCCTCAATCAAACACTTCCATCGTTTCAGTTTACTGTTGGTTTTTTTTTTCTGAAACTGAGTACTTGAGTGATTGATGATCGGTAAATATTGTCAGATCAGCTATTCCATAGAGAAAATTACGAAGTTTTTGCAAAGCTCACACAATGGCCAACAATTCCTTCTCATTCGTCGCATAGTTTTGCTCGGTTGCACTCAGTGTTCGTGAAATGAACGTAACCGGGTGTCTTTCCTGAGAAAGGACGGCTCCGATAGCAAAATTACTCGCGTCAGTCGTAAGTTCGAAAGGTCTTTCGAAGTTAGGCTGATAGAGTTCTACTTTTTCGCACAATCTCTGCTAAATCGTTTCAATTGAATCGATAGCAGCAGCGTCCAATGTGACAGGAATTTTTGCGCTTTGATTTTTGCCCACTTGCCCACTTTCGCCACGTAAGTGTATGGTCAAGGGTTTTGCTAATTTTGCATAGTCACGTATGAAACGGCGATAGTAGCCGGTCAAGCCAAGAAACGATCTCAGTTCCTTGAGTCTTGTTGGAATGGGATAATTTTGAATCGCTTCGGTTTTTTGTGGGTCGACCGTAATTCTACCGTTCTTGATAATATGTCCGAGGAATTCTATCGTCTTACGGAAAAAATGGGATTTTTCGCCCGAGATTTTCATGTTAGCATCGTGAAGTGCATTTACAATAATATTGATGTGTTCAAAATGCTCTTCTTCTGAATTTGAGTATATCAACACATCATCGATGTATACATACGCAAATTTCCCAATATACGGTCGCAATATGTCATCAATACAACGTTGAAAGATACTCGGAGCATTCTTCAAACCGAATGGCATGCGACGGAATTCATATTTAGTGCCATTTATTGAAAAAGCGGTTTTTCCCTATCTGAATCTTTAATATTTATTTGATGGAAACCCGATTCCAAATCAATCGTAGAGAAAACTTTGGCGTTTCCCAGGTTCTGCAGAGTCAAATTGATATCGGGAATTGGGTAACGATCCGCGATTGTTTGTGAATTCAGTTTAGAAAAATCGATTACCATCCGACGTTTCGGTTTACCGTTTTCGTCGGTGCCTTTCTTTGGCACAGTCCAAACTGGTGAATTGTATGGACTGAAGGATTTCTGGATCACACCGTTTTGTAATACGTAGGTTGCTGCTTAAGTTTCTGGCCTAACCTAGTTCTAGTGTTTTCCGAAGCAAAACTTTGGGTCAGTCAAAAAGTTTGACCTTTTTTAAGCTAAGTTTCCTCAGACGTCAACTGTTGATTCACTACGGATCGTGGTGTTTTATGAGCTTGAATATTTCAATTTGATGAAAAAATTGAATTTTTCCGCAAACATTTTAGTGCAATGATTTTTTCCGATTTTTGAGAGGGACTAACTCAACAAGAGTGCCGTGATAGCCTCAAATTCGCTTTGGGTGATAAAACTCGGTCCATTCCAAGTATTTAGAGGTGATATAACGATTTTAAATGTTGACGAAGCTCACTCAAAAATGAGTCCGCAGGAAAGTCGTAAAATATCAGCTGTAACGCCGGAACACATTGATGCTGTGCGAAACCTAAAGGTGGAATATTCTCATACGACTTATAGTGAGATTGGGGCATCCTTTGGCATTAGTATGACATGCATGAGGTCAATATTACATGTGGTTTTAGTGACGTAAATGCCTTTCACATGTCAAAACCTCCAAATATGTTTTCAACCAAAAAAAAGAGTTTTGGACAAAAATAGGCCTACAAACTCTCAATAATGCAATTTTGATAGGCTGAAAAACCCTCAATCGTCACTAGAGATTACAAAATTATCATTTATGAGTATAGCATGTCATCCCATAAGGTTTTAGTGATAGTATCATGTTTGAAAATAACAGAAAATTTTCCTTATTTCTGAAAAAACAGACGATTTTCGCAAATTGCAATGCTTCGTTCTGGGAAAAAATGATTTACATGACTGTTATTATACTTTGGAATTGTAGTGCCATGAATTCTGAATAAAGCGGACATTTTTGGAATGAAAATATTCAGAAAATGGGCCAAAAACTGGGAACTATCTGTCACTTCATGAATTTTCACCTTTTGACATGCCTTCATTCAATCGAATATTTGCAGGCCCAAAATATAAAATAATGGTTTCGTTAGCCAGAAATTATTAAATTGAGGATAAACGAAGTTTTTTAGGTGGTTAACAACAGAATAATCAATTTTTCCCAGTAGTATATGTTATGTTATTACTGAGCCACTTTTGACGCAACCATAGCCGCAACACTAGCCGCAACACTAGCCGCAACACTAGCCGCCGCCGCCGCAGCGATGCGCAGCGACGGTTATATCACGTTGTATGAATACGTGAATATAGTTTGCCATACCTACATACCTCTGGTATTTTTTTCCATACCTACATACCTCTGGTTTTTTGAATTCCCTCCTGTGTGATAAATTTTGATTGAATAGTCATTAAAAACGGAAAGTTCAAGTTTCGCTATTTGAATAAAAGCACTACCATTTTTTTCACGTGCCGAAGCGCGACTTTTTTATTTAAATTGAATATATTGTGAAGTAAAAAAAATGGAAAGAGAGAAAAAAGGTTGTGAAATTGTTTTTCATAAATTAGTTATATGTAATGATTATTCGTTTTGATTTTTAAATTGTCATCAATGAATGAGGAAATTTTCAAAAAATCTATTTTGCAATGTTTTTAAAGTTTCGAAACGATTGTGTCAAGCATGAAAAAAGTTAAGAAATTAATAATTTTAATTAATATGGTTATAAAATGATTATTTTGCTTTTGGATTTTTAATATTCTTATCAAATGCAATATTACGAAAAATAAAGTTTTTTAATGTTTTTTAAAGCGCCATTGCATATTGGGCATAAGAGCACTGCCGAAGCACACTTTACACACGCGGCGACATGGCCGCATGGTAGAAATGCGCAATCGTATTCACATTCATAGCAAATTCTGCATGTTTTTTTGCTCTCATCGTTTTTATTTTCTAAATTTAGCGTCTTTTCAGCCGCATCATTCGTCGTTGTTGTTACAGCATTTGGTGATGGTTCGCTCACTGAAAGATTGCCCGTCGCTGACCTTAATGCTTCCGAAAGCTGCGAACCATTCGGTAGATCGTCTTCAGTCAATAAAAGACCAAAATCCTTTATTAAAGATTTCGTCATTACTTCGTCGTGGTAGCGTTCTCCTTTCATAAGCCGAAGATATTCACATCTTCCATAATATATTCCGTGTTGCTCCCACGGATCATCCTCGTCCTCCCAAGCATGTATGCCACCACCACAGCTGAAGCAAATAACGCGATCACTTAATTTAATGTAAAAAAATCCAGCTTCAGCCAATTGTTTAGGTTTTTGTTTTAGCTGTTTTGGCCAGTCATAAAAAGTCAAGAAGCGTGATGGTTCACTAGACAGCAGCGGATATGCGGCGTTTCCCCGAATTGAACCGACGTTGTCTTCCATATCTAGTGACGCTTCTCACTTATTCAATGTTCAATATCGTTCAAATGAAATCAATTAAGATATTTTTTTTTTAATTCGCTGATGTCACCAAATTGAAACAGTTTTCAAAGTTTATTTTCACAAAATTCTATGCTCAATATCGTTCAAATGAAACCGTACGTTGGTTCACATTGCTTTAAGGACCATTTTTTTTATAGGCAATGTTTTTTCTTTATTTTTGTCTTTGGCGCTATTTGTCGGTGTAGTACGATTGGTGAGTTATAAACAAAAATGTACACGAAAACGAAAATTTGACAAAATAAATTATTTGGATTCTTAAGTAGACAAAATTGTTGACACTTTTAGATTTGATTGTTTTCTGATTTATGTCAATAGTATTTCCTGAATAAACCACCAGGAATCTTGGATGATCAATATTTTTTTTGTTATCTATGGTCAAAGTCAACCAAGTACCAGTACTCCCAGTCCTGGGAAAAATTCATGCAGTTGAGGGTTAATATAAAAGCATATTATTTCAATGAATCTAATATATAAAGCAAATCTAAACTACCAAAATATATAACCACAAACTGAAAACATGATCTATCTTTTCATTTTAGAATGTGTTAAAATAGTCAAATAAGTTACAAAATTTCATTTATTTCAACAGTTGGGTTCATTCATTTTGATTTTTGTATGAATTAATTCCATAATGCCCCAAAGCGAGAGTATTGTATTTGTTTGGAATGATAAACCTCTTCTTGTCATTCGGGTCCAACACCTTTTTCTCATTTTTTACCGTATAAACACGATGATGATACGATTTTATGATAATTTGTTCCTTTTCCACCACGCAAAGTTCATCGATGCAGCGCTTATAGTCATCAAATGAAATTTTTTTATTGAGTACATTTTTCTTAACACCCTTTCCTTTCTTAACGATTTTATTCCCATTCAATTTGATAGTATATAATTTTGAACGTACACAAACGGACTCTTTAATGATTTCACCATCATATTCGTCCTTCATTACCCCCAGAACTTTTTTATTAAACGGTTGAATGCCATACGGATTATTTTCTGCAAAACCACTTGTGTCAAATCTATCTTTGTGCTCTCGAATAAAATCGTAAATATTTTCACACTGAAAACTGTAGAGAAAACTGTCAGTGTCACTATATTGCAATTTACACTGATTGCAATTAAAATATTGTAGTATGAAATCATAGTGAAATTCATACATTTTATATTTTGAAATGTCTAATATCGCAGCACCCACAGCCACAGGTTTGTTCATATAGATATTCAATCGTTGTAATTCACACGCAGCGAAATTTTCATTAAAGACAACGCTTCGTTTAAAGTTTGGTCTTGCAATAAATGTTTGCATACCAAATCGTCCATCCCATTTATTCACTAATTTTATATCTACACGTTTGCGAATATTTTCCATGGTTTTACCATATACTGCATTGTTAATCAATTTATAAAGATCTTTTTCGAACTTAGACGTGCTTTTTGCACGCTCATTTGTATTCAACATTATATAATCATTCAACCACGGTGATTGTTTAAACTCCAAAATGCGGTGCACTTTTTTTAATTTAAGTCCATGTTTTAGGGCCATTTTTAACATCCTATAGTGAATGATGTAATTTTTCTTATCGTATAGTGTAAGAACAAGTCTTTTCTCCGACGAATCGCCTACCTCCATATGCTCGCAACAAAAAGGATAATCATTATGTAAGTCATGTAAATATTGTGGGTATTCTAAATCAACTTCTAGAATGAAACCAACTGGTGCATCATCTGCCATTTGCATAACTTTGGTTTGGATATCATCAACGCTAGAATATGTGTCCATATTCCATTTAAATTGTGACAATGGAAGCGCCTGACTCATAGCCCATCCATATAAATTATTTACATCCAAATACAATAAGTAATTTGTTGGTTTTTCGGGATCATAATCTGCTCCAATATATTTGTTGTTAGCTTCACAATAGCGATTTGACGCCTGGCTAATTCCCCCCCTAATACCACGTTCAACAAACATTAATTGATCAACATCCTTCAGAAGCTCAATTTCGATTTTAGTGTACTTTAGCATACAATCCCAGGAGTAGCCAGGTAGAGTGTAATAATGCGCAGGATCTAGGCCATACAGTTTAATGCAATTATTTCGAAAATTCTCGAATACATCAGCCAATAAAAGCACATCAGTTTTAAGATAAATGTCAGTATATTCCCTTAACGTATGAATATTAAATGAATTCCAAATGTTTTGCGCATGGTTATACTGTTCATCGCTTATTCCACACTCATTTAAATCATCATAGAATTGTTCTGGAGACGGCAATTTCGTTTCGTTGAACTTATCCCACGAGTCCATATAGGTGTATGGATATACACCTTTCATTGTTAGCAATCCCATTTTTTGTTCAGTCAAGTTTGCCCATTGTTTTCGTGTAATACTTAATTTCTCCGATGGCAAATTTTTTGCGAGTTGCGCCAGAGAACAATTCAAAAACCGATATGAATCAATAAATCTCAATTTCATTCTTTCACGATAACGCTTCTCTTTCTTTTTGCGTCCATCAAAAGCAATAGTGACATCATTAAAATTACTATGCCCGTTCTCCTTCTCGAACACATTATTTATATTGTTATCGTTGTAATCAGGCAACTCTTTTGAAAATGAAATATAGTGTTCGCTGTTTTTGGGAATTAACGACATTTTACTCGGGAAAGCGTTGGCTAGTCTTTCAATTAAGAAATGCGAATCATAGTCTAAATTATGAAAAACAACCGGAACTGACTTTGATATTTGAAATTTCAAATTACACTCTGAATGAGAGGCTCCCCGATATCTACCAGATAAGTGGCAATGATCGCGAACTTTATTCCACATATTCGATTTAAAATAGAATTCTTTTTTGCAAATATGGCATACATCAGCATCTTGAAAATCGTTTTCTTCTTCCTCAGACAAAGACATTGCTTCGATCTCATGGATTTTTGGCCACACAACATTCTCTGCCAAAAATAGCAATCTTTCAATGAATTGATCTACACAGTCAGGCCCCGAAAATCCATCATAATGCGACAAATTCTCATCAAATCGAGCGTGAAAAAAGTATCCAATACTATTCGCAATGTGTTTTTGAATGGTTCCTTTGGGTATTTTATATTCATCCAGTTGATTGGTTGTTTCCGATAATAATAGTGATTCAATATCTGCATAAATTATAAATGGAACTTCAATCATGTTTTTGAAATTAGAAAAACGCAACAAACAGTTTTTATTGTCTGGCATACTAAGTTTAGTTGAATTCATTGCTTCACACATCGTAACATGATTATTCAATTTTTCTGCACTATAAAAATATTGCAAGCAACGATCACAAATATGCTTTTTCTTGCGATTTTTATGCGTTACCTGTTTTTGAATAAGTGCACTCAAATTTTTAATCCAAGTGTAATGTGTACGCACTGATTCCTCGATTAAATCAATCATATTTGCGTGGCCAAGGTCTACATCACCATCGATTTCATTTTCCAATCTCTCAAATAACAACAACAAATGAATATGATGTTCTTTAATGTTTTTTGTTAATCTTACCGGAACAATAATTTTTTCATTTTGTTGAGTAAATGGTGAGTAATCCTCTTGGATGATGTATACGTTAATAGAAATGGTAGGGTTCAACTCTTCAAAAATGCAAATATCCCTCAATTTAACGGGGAACTCAATATTTTCAAAATTCAGTTCGTTTTTAAAACGTTTATATTTAGAAAGCCTGCATACATGGTCAGTTGCTGGATGTAAGGCAGATAGGATTGCCCACCTAAAACACTCATTATCCTTATTTTGAACGTTAACAACAGCTTTTTTCACATCTATTGTTTTTGGGAGCTTTAAAAATGAACTTCCATGGAATCCCATCAATTTATTATAATGGATGTCTAAAGACATTATTTCATGAAGGCTCCAACCAGAACCGTTCTCATGAAATTCATCAAATTTTGCTATTAACACATCACTGATAGTTGTTTTGAACCATTTTCTTAAATTAGTATTTAAATTTATTTCCTTGAGCTTACTTTGAAAATAAAAAGTCGCAATTTGCTTATTTCCAGAATCCTCTTTTGAAGTACGTTCAAATTTCAGTTCTAAAATTGCATATACTTTCAATCGTTTCAGTTCATTTAACACCAACTTCGTTTGATAAATGAAAACCCGCTTTGATTCCACGAAAAATGGCTCCAAATCAATATATTCAATATTCTTATATGAGTATGTGCGGACCCGCTTTTTGAAGGCAACGTCCTTTTCAATAATTTCGATCCCGTTTGGTTCTACCATTTTGACAAAGTATAAGTAATATTTAAGATGATGATGATGATGTGTCTTCAAACAAGAATGAATATAGAATAGAAGAAAAAGTTTTCGCGTTTCACTATTTATAAGAAATACTAAATTCCGTTGGGTAAAACCCCCAATTCCATTCAAATTACACATCGCATTCTTTTAACATGAGTCATATAAATTCTTTTAACATGAGT
>NW_022597023.1:0-4439 GCF_009176505.1 Sitodiplosis mosellana | reverse complement strand
ATTTTTTTTATGCCATAGCATATATCTGGCGGATAAGTCAAACTCTGATCACAAATCGAAAGAATGATTGTACAATGTACAGTGTACACAGTCAAAACTAAAATGCGAGTGTTTACTTTGTTAATTACCGTCAACAATATCAAGTAATCTACTCTGCGGAATAACGTTGATAACAATTCGGAGACTGCAACGCAACTGCTTTAAACCATGATATGATCGACCACTTATATAGCCCTTTCGAGTCATTGCAAGTCATTTGTATATTTATTATCAGTGGCAAAAGTTGAGATGATATACTAAGAAGAATCATAGGTAGTTTGGATTTAGATTCAACTCCTAATCTCCATAATTCCGTTACCACAAACCAATAGACGTGTTGTTACTATTTTCTATGGTGTTAAGACTCAGGGTAAATCCGATCAAATCCGTCGAATTCACCACCTCAATCACAGCTCATATTTTCGAACTAAGCGAACTGATACTAATTACTATTTCATCAACCATCGGTATCTTCTATATTTTGCCCAAAATATGGCATCGAAAATGCGAAAATGCAAGAAACAACCGTAGGTTTCATAATAAAAGAATTCTTTAATAAATCAATTTTTTAAGGTACAATACAAATACAAATACAATAATGTTTCTAAAATGAATGAATTGTTATCCTCCTCTTTTTCATTTCGATACATAGCTATGTTTTCCAAGCTTTTATTTTACTAAATGCCCCTGACAGATACATCAAATGGAACGTTCGAATTCAACAATATAATCAAAATTCTCTAGATCTTCTACTCCCATAGAAACGTTCCATCCATTAAGACACGTTGGTACATCAGTTTCTCCATCTTCATCGTTGAAGAAGCCAAATGAAAATTTCCTTAGAAGCGTGAAACCAGAAATAAACGATAATGCTTCGTCAATTGTGAATTGAAACAGGCTAAGATCAAGTTCGAACAACAGTGGCACTGCATTTAAGAGTTTTGATTGATCCAATACCTGACTCCTCATAAAATATGGATCTACGGATAGTTTCTGTACTAGCTTCAGTTTACTCATAAAATCGTAGAAATTGTCACAGTACTTGTCACAAAAGTCACCAGTACAATCATCAAATACAAACTTTTCCACCTGATCAAATGAGAGTGGTATTTTAGGCAATGGGATTCCATGCCGATTGCTTAGCTTAATGCTAAGTTTTTTCACTTTTTCAAAATGGACCGTCTCCCCAGGGAATTCGGAAAAATCTTTGTGATCCAAAGCAACATGCAGCCTTTCTAAGTTTTGCAAATTTTTTCCGGCAATTTGAAGAACACTCATGCCGAAATTCCAATTCAAAGCCAATTTTCTCAACTGTGGATTGAGGCACAATGCAGATGCCACATTTTCTTTTGGTATATTTCTAAATAATCTACCAGCTTCACCGATTTCGAGATGTTCCAATCTCCCAAAGTGATGCTCAATACATTTAAAATCCACTCCGTCATCTGTGATCTGTAGGTATCGCATATTGGGAAAGCATGTCTGAAGGAAATACGGTGGCATTTGTACGAAACCTTTGATTGATACTGTCTCGACATGCGAAAACGTTCTATTAAATTTGATGCATTGCACCGATGACAAGGGGGGCCATTTGATTTCAATTTCTTTCAGGGAATTGGCACAATATTGAAATGCGTAAGCCATTACACGATCAAAATATTTGCAAGCTTCATAGTCCGGTGTATAAATAGTTATAAGAAGTGTCAAGTTCGAAATATTATGACCGAAATTCCTCAGGAACACCAAAATTGTTTTGAAGTCTTCAATCAGAATACGTTCATCTGAAATCATGAACCCCGATACATAACGTGCACTACTTACTGCCACTTTCTTCTTTCCATACTTGATGATGAACATCATTTCTGCTGCTTTCTTCAGATACTTATTCGATTCAGCCACACTCAAAATATCAGTAAGGTTCAAATATTTCATAACATGCTCAAGACAGTCTATGTTTACATCAGTGATTTTCGTTGTTTCCGAGATGGTTGGTTCTAATGATATGACCGATTCAGACATATTCCAGTCTTTTTTATCGCCGTGTGAAGTTGTGAAATTATGCTGTTATATAAATAAATATAGATAGATAACTTCTGAAATAGCTTCTCTATGGCGATAATATCACAAATCAAAAAAATTGATTGTTGAAACAGTTTCACCAGTTCGAATTCAAAACTAGAATGCGAGTTATTAGGTTGTTAACTACCGTCAAAAATATCAAGTAATTTACTTTGCAGAATAACGTTGATAACAATTTGAAGTCTGAAATGCAACTGCTTTCGACCAAGTGACCGACCACTTATATAGCCCTTTCGAGTCACTTTTCGAGTCATACATATGCATTTTTACTTTCAGTGGCAGAAGTTCAGATAATGCACTAAGAAGAATCACAGTTAATTCGGATTTAGTTTCAGTTCATAATCCTCTTAACCTCATAATGCGTTATCATAAACCATGCCATAAACCAACAAATTAGTTCGTACTGTTATTGCTATTTAAACTACTCGGCCAAACAAAAAATTCAAATATTGGTATTCTCCTTCTGAAATGTATGATTTTCTAATGAAATTTTACATCGAAAAAAAAAACCAAAAACGTCAATCGAATATTGATTATTAATGTTTAATCCAAAAAAATGAGTCAATTAAATTTAGTGATGATTTGGTTTGCCGTAATTTCATGCATTAGCCAATTTGTACGCCAAACGATTGTGAACCGGCAAATAGTGACTCAAAAGCCGTGTGTTCTGTTCGAGGGATTTTTTACGTGTAATGGAACTGAAAATAATATCAATGAAACTTATCAGCGTTTTGATTTGAACAGTATTCAATGGCCAAATGGAAATATCACCGTTCTTACAGTTTTTTTATCATTTCATCATCCATCGAAAACGTTTATATTCTCTCACTGTCGCAGAGACGAAGAGTGCATGCGTAAGCAGACTAGCAACACACAACAGTAATGAGTGAATCTCTGTTCATCTCGCTCAGACATTCACAAACTATAAACATATTTTTGCTGGAATGCAAATTCGAACAGCCGTTATTACAGCAAACAAAAATATTAAAACAATAAACCAAATTAATTTAATGGATAAAATCTTCCAAAACAATGCTATGAACAAATATTTTTTTAAATAAAAAACATCTTTATATTTCTGTTGAATGTGAAATATACTATTGAGACTTCGGACGTGTATTCGTTTGCATTGTCTCAAACTATGTGTATGAAGAGTACCGCTACGCAGTAGCCATTGGAGCAGTCGCACATTTGTTACATGATGCAAATGACTTTATGGAAGAATTCAAATTCTAACGGCCGTTATTGAAATAAATAAATAACAGTAGATTACAATTATTTATGCAAACAAATGTCACTTTTTGCAAGTCTAAAATTCAACAAAACCAAACTAATTCAACAAACTGGCTTTTTATAATAAAATAGATGAAATTTCATCGACATAAATCAGTATATTCTATTGAGACTTGAAAACTTCTAGCACATTGGAACAACTGTCATTCAAATCAGGCAACATGATATAAATTGCAGGTTGACGTAGCCGGCGTTCTTTGATTTTGGTAATTGAATATATGGGCTAAGTTTTTTTAACAGAGTATGTGTATAATGTGTATAAAAAACGACTGAAACGAACTAGAATGACTTCATAAAAATAAAATGGAGGGCAGTATGCAAATACAGTGGCTTTGATCAACACTTGCCGTTCTTCTAGAAAAAATAACAAAATCAAAAATATAAAAAATAAAACTTGCTTTAAATGAGTTTATGGAAATTATCGTGATGATAAAAAATTCAAAATGAATCTTATTCAAATATTCATTTCTTTGGCTGTTGTAAGTGCCGTAATTTGTTACTCAGCTGAGGAGAATTCGTGTGATTGTGGTAATTATGAATTGATAATTGAATTTTTTTCTCTAGATTTATTTCGACATAAAAACGATCTATTAGCTTCGTAGTACAGATTTGATAGATATTAAATGAAGGAGATAGCATATCAATATTCCAGAACAAAAATTGCTAGAAAAGATGTATTTGTATTGAACTAATGTGACAAGAAGCTGGCTTCAAAACATTTCGAAAAAAAAAACCAATAAAATGGACTTTGTTTATGAACAAAGAGCCAAAACACAACTGACATAAAGCAAGTTTTGGTTTAAAGCCGGCATTTCGGAGGCCAACTTTTTGTTGCATCGATCCAAATGTGTACCTTTTCATAGATTTGAACTGCGCGCATGCAGAAACTGATGTGGCAATGTCGTAACCATTTCTATTTTTGTGATTTTTTCAGTTTGCGGTCAGGAGAAACAAAGGGTTGACGACAATGATAAACAGCCTGTGCTGGAATTCTACGACATTTTTGCCGAATCCGAATCAGAATCGGA
>NW_022597022.1:0-5713 GCF_009176505.1 Sitodiplosis mosellana | reverse complement strand
GATATTTCAATGTGTACATTTGGCCATAGAAGCCAATGCAAAAGCAGCGGCGCTCCGAGAATTTCATACACACTTCCCATGTAGACGGTCGCAATACAGCCGAAAATCGAAAAAAAAAGTTTAATTTTTTTTTCGATTCTCATACAGTATTTTGTGTGCTCAATCCATTGATGTTATCGCCACATCGAAATTCGCACTCCTTATCAGTTTGTTAGCAATGGGAAACATTTGGTTTCAGACTAATAACATCACCATCTCATTACTCAAATATATTTCATCTAATAACTATACTAATAAGATACCATGCATCTTATTACTCGTTCGACCAATAACATTCTAATAACTATACTCACTAGATATATTACTAGTGCAAAAAAGTAATGAGTAATAATATAGGTTCATCTTATTAGACTAATAAGTAATAAGACCACTAATAAGATACCGAAAATGCCAAAGTATAATGAAAAATGGTTCGATTTGAAAATTTCGTTGAAAAATGTGTTGAATAGGTTTTTGCCTTATATGAGGGATTTTTGATTCCAATTTTTGAATGGCAAAATTTGTTGTTTTCGATATATTAACTGCGGACGCGGTTTCGTTGTGTACAGGTATATTTCAGCCACTCATTCAATTCAATAAATTATCAAAATCGAGAAGATTTGAAAATTTCGCTGAAAATTGTTTGAATCGATTTTGTTCTTTATGAGACATTTTCGACATCAGTTTTGATTATACAATTCTTGGTTTCGAATATTTTAACCACAGAATTGGATTCAATGAGTGCAGTTGGCCCTTAGAAATCCATTGAATTCATTGAACTCTCAAAAACAAGTGAATTCTAGGGGATTCCAAATGGTGTGAATCTTACGAATCTTATGAAACTTTTGTTTACTGAAATCCAATATGGCGACTGACAGTTCTGTCGCCATTTTCAATTTGGATTCACGAAATTCATCATATTCATGACGATTTGTTCACAGTAATGTGTTGAATCTGAGTGAATCTTTTGAATCTGTGTGTGAACATATATAGAATATTGTTTGAATTTGGAAAAAGACTTCAATCATACAAACTGCATTGAATTCCCCTAGAGTGAATTTCACAATTTTGTTTGAAATTTTTTTTATCGATTTTTTTCTTTATATGAGTAATTTTTGACATTATTTCTGATTGACGAAATTTTTGGTTTTCGATATTTTAGCCGTGCGAGTGGTTCCATTGTGATCAGATAGATCACAGACACTCATTCAATTCAATAAACTATCAAAAAGAGTAGATTTAGAAATTTCACTGAAAACAAATTGAATCGACTTTTTTCTCTATATGATCAATTTCCGACATTAAATTTTGCCTGATGACATTTTTTTTGTACTTTTGTGGTACAAATATGAATCTATTCCAATAATTCGTGAAAAAATTCAGTCATTTTTATACAAGAACAAAATGAATCGAATATCAGATTACAATTTATTTCTGATTCGCAAATTTTATCAATTGAAATGATTCAGTCATGCTCAATGGAATACTACAGATCCATTTTAATTATGAAGCAGTCGCGGTATAGACCATTTTAAAATTTTAAGATCATAAAAGTAGACTGAAACTGGATACTGGAGATTTTGCATTGACGTTTCCGACTGTAAACATGACATCAATTCATATGCGTGTGCTGTCAAAGTCACTCTGTCATGCGTCATTCACATTGATGCTTTGACTGATTGTGGTGAACAGTGGTGAGATTGGAAACGCCATACATTTTATATACATTATTTGTTTGGGAATTATATTTATTTATTTTCTTTTATTGTTGATATTCGGGCTCTGCAAAGCCTAGGCTTCATCCGCGATTTGTTATTCAGAGAAATATTTTGAAAAAATCGTGAGTTTGCACTGTCAACACTTGTGTGGTTTTTCTTATGATTTTGAAGTCATCGAATATTGTTACCCGTTCACACATTCGATGAACGTGCTACACCAAGTGTTAGTATAGTTCATTGCTGACGTTTTCCAATCCACCATACGTATTTATATGTGTGTGTACATCAAAATCTCAAAATTGTCAAGAATCCTACCGTTTTCGTCGTTCTTTGGTATTTGTGGTTCTAAGACACAAAAGATTGAAATAATATCTCACAATAATTTAAAATCAATCACGCATGCACTGTTTTATGATTGCAGCGAGTTTATAGCATTCTATTGAACATGATTGAATCATTTTTATAAAGTTGGCGAATTACAAACAAATTGCAATCTGAAAGTCGATTTATTTTGCTCTGGTATAAAAATGACTGAACTTTTTTTCACGAAATATTGAAATAAATTAATATTCGGTATTTGTTGTAGGTAAACTATAGTTTCGGAGTTCATAAAAACAAGTTCCGATTGTTTCTTTTCTTTAACACTTAATTTAATGAATTTCTCTCAAATTGAAAATATAATAAATAAATAAATTGAAATGTAGTGAAATTGAATGCGTTTCTGAATTGTATGCAAATGTTTCTGAATGTGATGAACAATGATTTTGAGTACAATTATTTCTGTGAGCGATTGAATGAGTAAAAAATTGAGCAAGATGAATGCGGGACAGTGGAGCCGACGGCAAGTGTGTGTGGTGTGTTTGACGATTCGACTGAATGCATCCGTATGAAAACCAATACACTTTTTGTGCATGCTACTACTTCTTCTTCTTCACACTATCGTACACACAATCGTACACAATGGAAGCGGCCATATTGAATATTTATAGTGTAGGGTCGGGTGGGGTATATCGCCGCACTTTTTTTCTTAGTTGAATATTTCCATCTCGATACAACCAAAAATATTAAAAATATTCAAAACAAATTTATTTCTATTTGAAAGAGCTGGTGATAAGCTACAAAATACATCAACCCGTTTTAAAAAAATATTAAATTTTAATGGTCAAAGCTGAAATTCTGTGGACCCGAAAAATGAACTCAGCACTAGCACAAAACACATCTATGCCTGTAGCTTGTCTGTACTTGGCTGAGAAATGTTCGGTTGTGCAACCAAATATGCAGTTTTTTACGCTCTTTTAAATGACACTAGGCTTGTTCGTTTATAGCTTGCCTGTGTCGAGAAAAGGCCGGTGCGGCGATTTACTCCACTTGACCCTATTGTTATTATTTCTTCCAATATGGTGACTTACAGTATGTGTTAAAAAGAAGAAGCAGTAGCATTCCACAGTTTGCATACAAATACTAATAATACATATTGACATTTGACAAGTGTTGACACTTGACGCAGTTTAATTACCTGCTCTCTGTTTTTATTAAATTATAAATTAAAAAATCTTTGTCAACAACTAATTCATGTTTAAATTTGTTCCTCGTGCCTGTTTTTATCTTAATAATATCAAGTTCTATTGTGATACTTAAAGTTTTAGTGACATTCTAATCATTCTGTGCCTGATAGTTTCTTTGTTTACATTTTTATACCCCTACAACAACAATGAATCACATATGTTCTGACAGCTGCTTCTCCAGCAGAACAGCGAAAAAATCAAAAATAGACTGTTTCGTCTGTCATAAGACATCTAATATGAATTGCTTTTCAATTACAGACAGCACAATCCTGAAAACTATTTCGTCAAGTTCTAATGTCGTTTTTATTTGTGTAAAGTGCAGTGATAAGATTGTCAAATCGAAATCAAAAAACAATCGTTCATCATTAGACAATCGCTTATCAGACAATCGCTTATCACTTGACAGCTCTGTCAAACAGAGCCGATCAGCGCCATCTCTTGATATCACATCTGAAACACCTGGGGCGGCAAATTTAACTGTAAGCAGTCAAAATTTCTCCACACAAATCACAAATATTTTTGAAATGATTTCGAATAAATTGAATGGAATTGAGAATAAAATTGAAAGAATCGATGAGAAAACGAGTGATTCTAAAACAACAACAATACCAACTATTACATCACCATCAGAGGAAAACAAAACACTGGACAATATATATAAATTATTATTGAAAACGTCAGACAATATAAGTAAACTACACACAATTGAAAATGAAAAAGAGAGCTTACAAAAAGTAACAGCCCTATTTGACAAAAAACTCATCAGTTCTGCACCGAAAAAATAAACGAACCTACTGGATTGGTCGCTGCATGACTCATACGTAAATAATATCCCAGACGAAATGGGTGGCCACCACTCTCTCATGGTGAAACAGTCTGTGGACGATGATGTCCTCAAAATCTTAAAAAGTTCAGACGAAACGACTTGGTTCACATTGGACTTAATCATCAAAAAACTTGCAGAAAATGGTGGCAAACTTGATTCTCTCTTGCTCGCGAACGAAATGGAAGGTAATCTGGAACATGATATTTGAGGAATAAAAGCTCAATCGAGCCGGTATTCGCCTCTTGTAGAAGCCATTCAACGAACGTCCAACGACTCCATTTCGATCATTCCTGACACAGTTTCACGAACAACATCTTCCGAAAGCTCAGCGCTTGAAGCATTGAGTAATCTCGATTCGCATGAGAATGCAATAACTTCAAATGGTGAAATTGATTTAAGCTCTTCTCTCATCACCAGGAATCCAGTCACCATGAATAAGCGCAATAAAGAGGCAATTGCCCACATTCATCACGAAGTAGTTGCAGAAACGTCTAAAAATGAAGCGCAAAAGAGGCTAAGACCCAATTCATCAGGTGGCTGGCCTGACAATTCATCAGACATTGACTTAATGGGAGTTAACTCCTTCGATTTACCTTTGAATAATTCACTAAATATTCAATCGTTGGGTATGCTTCAAAGTAACGGGACGATGCTTTTTGCTGATAGCTTTTCTCCCTCTGCCACAGAGGAACTAAATAACGCTAATAGCCCGTCAAATGTGGTAGATAATCGACTAGTCGTTCGACCTTCATCCCAGTCATCGCAGCCAAAATACGAATTCCACTTATCGAAACTGGACAGAAATACAACATGTGAAGAAGTGATTGAATATATGCAAACAAGAGGTGTACCATGTACATTAATGAATGAAATTAAAGTCACACTCCTAGTACCCAAAGATCGTGATAGAGAAACGCTATCATTCGTATCTGCCAAAATCGATGCAAGCGCCGAAGTTGCAAACATAATCTCACGACTACATTTCTGGCCTTCGAAGTGTATTTTGAAGAATTTCGTTCATAAGTCGAAACCAAATACCAATTTCACAGCCGCCATCCTGAGCTCAAATAACTTGGATTTTCCGGCTACATGCCAAATGGGTGCTCAACACAGGACAGCCCCATACGCATTTTCAACATAGAACGCCTAAAAATCTTCTACGAAAATCCCGATGGAATCTCCGATCATAAATGCCCAGACATTCTTCAATCATCGTCTTCAGCTGATTACGATGTTATCTCCTTCACTGAAACGTGGTTAACTTCAAAAGTCAACAATTCAGAGTTTTTAGATGAGCATTATACGGTTTTTCGTAGAGATAGATCATCAACATCCATCGCCCAAACAGCCTCAGTTGGAGGAGGAGTACTCATTGCAATTCGCTCACACATTGACTGCGAAGAATATTCAAACAATAAAATGACAAACCTAGAAGCTATCTGTGCACGTATAGCCACCCCATCAGGCCACACATATATCTACACATTATACATTCAACCCAGGGCCGTAGCCAGGATTTTTGCCAGGAAAGGGTGGTTCCACTTTACCAAGTGATAGCTTGCCCC
>NW_022597021.1:0-21751 GCF_009176505.1 Sitodiplosis mosellana | reverse complement strand
TGACCATAATTTTCTTATATGGAACCAATTTGGCAAAACCCTTTTGAAGGTTTTCATGTCTCATGGGCCTCTCCAAACTTTGATATATCCGCTCTGGGTTAGGCAACTTTGACTTTTTTTTGTCGCACAGTGTAATTAACACAAACTAACGCAAAAACAAAAAAAGTTAACAATGTGTTAACATAGCTCAATTTTTCTATAGAATTTGTACATTCTGGGCAGAGATAATGAAATAGGATCGCTTGATTTCCCCAACCATCTCCACTTGGAGGATAAAGTCGTCCTTCCGTAAAACGTATTATTGTAATGTAGTTGCTTGGGTATGCACTTTTTCTTCATGCTAATTTGTTTATTTCGTTCCGTACTTTCTCTTTCAAAGGTACCTTATTATTATGATTTACAAAGTATTTCAATCAAAATCAATTTAATAAACGTAGACGCAAAATCGTAAACACAGCATTTCATTATATGAACATTGAATGCTAATTTCTCCATGAAGTCATGAAATGAACCAATCAAATTGTGCTCCAAATTTTCTATATTCATTTTTTCGAACAAACAGAAAAAACAATTGCACACGTGGTGGTTATAATTTTGAGAACGTGTAAAAACGAAACGAAATTTTATAAGGTAGATAAATCGACATTACCTCTGTTTTGTTTGAAAAATACTCTTTTATCACACGTTTCAACCATAAACACAAATTCTTTCAACATATCTATAATTTTCAACATGTATAGCTGTGGATTGCACCATTCGAATTCAGTTACTTTTCCAAAGCTAACCGGTCGAAGATCAAACCAATTGAAGTTTAAGTTTAAAAAAAATGTCTATTTTTAATTAATCAAAATGCGGTTACAAAGTTTTTTTTGTCACTGTTTAGTTCAATGTTAACAATGTTTGTGTATCAGGTGCTCTTATTACAGGTATATTTATTTTAGTTAAATATTTTTTTTTCAGAAATAATTAAACTGTTGACAAGTTTCTAAGTAGTCAAATAGTGAACTTAACAAAGTTGTCGGAAAGATCTTCATCAGAGTGGTTGTCTGGTACATCTTCGATTTCCAACTTGCCACTGTTTTGGTTTGATTCATTCGTCACAACCATACCGCCAACGGCACCCTTGTCAGCATTTTCGTCGTCAATGTAGTCTTCCATCTTAACATTGAGATCGTTTGGTTCGTCAACGACTGGACGTTCCACACTTTTGGTAGCAGCGTTTGGTGGTGCGAATCCACGCAAATTATTATCATCAAATAGTATCGCAAAAAAAAACATACGGCGAACAAAGGAACAAAAACTACACGAACAAAGTTTCTTGCGCAATCGTAATTATGTGCCAGTGAGTGAGAAAGAGGGAGGAAGCGCGAGCGAGTAAGCCTGTCAATGTGATCATAAATGTGCGCGCTTTTCAACGGATTAGTCAATTGGGACAATGTAGATGATCCGTTGCAAATGGGTTGTATCAATTTGTATGTGCGTGAATTAGACTGAAATGATAGTGTGTATATACGATTCACAAAAGAACTTTTAAATGCCAATCTAAAATTACCATATCATATTTTTAGTATGTGAATGTGCGACGATTACAAGGAATCGAATGGAGAGGAAAAAAGTGGTTTTACGTTTTACATTTTTTTTAAATGAAAACACAGGAAAGGAAACACAATTGACAACCAACGACTTCTACATCAAATTGAAATTGCTTCTGTTTCACTCTTAACGCAGTACAGAAGACGTCGCTGTTTACTTGATTCAGTCATTTTCCCGTTCTTTGGCATTCGAATTTAAAAGAAGAAAGAATAAATCTCTGATGGTGATAAACGTACTCCTTCCACTGCCCGTCATTATTTCTTCGAAGTTTTCAAATGGTAATGCATCTGACCAAGTGGAAAAAATTTAACGCTCGAATCAAATGTAATATTTTAAGTAAAAGAGTGACGCGAGAACGATGAAGTATGTGAAAAATGTGAATAAAGAGTTGATGTTTATGTTTACGATATGAATCACTCACATTCGCAGAGTGGGAGAGAGAGAGTGAGAGAGAGAAGGAGAGAGAGAACATGAACGGATATGTCTAATTAGTGCATACGTCATACAATTTGAGGTTTAGCTTAAATTACTCAAGCAGTTATAACATTGTGCAGGCAAATTCAGGTAGTCCATTCATTGGGTAGGAATTTTCTCACAAACACAAAAACAGAAAATATCACATTTGAATTTAAATCGTTTTAGATTCATATCAGATATCTTCTATTGATAAAACCTTACCTTCATTTTCAAATTCTTGTCGCTCTTCTTTTGTGACATGAACAACATTTGCAAATGTTGTATTCACATACACAACCGATTGATTCAAATCGACTTCATCCTCGTGTTCTGATGGAACCACATTGTTAGAACTTTCAAGTGCCAAATTGATTTCAGCGGCAACAATTTCTAATGCACCGTTGATGTCATCGCTTGCTTTGCAAAAGAGAAACAGTAAATACTCCGAAGAACAAGCACTTAATTAAGTCCAAACTCTAAATCAAAAACTTTTGAACTAATCGTTTGTTAAGCTCTTGGTAACAATTAGAGTGTAAGTATGTATTGAATGAATGTATGGAAAGATTGGAAGTGGATAGCGTGTATGAGTAGTATAAATGAGAGTGGATAGCATAACTGTAAGCTATATATGCATAATTCTTTTGGATATTTCTGACTTTTCATCCGAAGACATGGAACGATATGCATTTCTCCTATCACGGGACATGTTCACTTTATTCTTTTCATAATAAGCTTCGGCAGCTTTCGCTTTTTGTTTTTTTCGATTAACTTTTTTTTTGGATTGATTAGAACTTGTTCGAGACATTTTCTTTATTTTTAACAGCTATGTTCAGACAAAATGAATATTTTTTTCCTTTGAAAAGGTATCTAGATTAAAACTGAAAAGTTTTTCCAAAATATCATCTTAAAAACCAAATAGAATTGAAATAAAAGACAGGTCGAAGCAAACATAGGAATTAAAATAAATATAAAACCAAACAAAAAATATTCAGAAATAAAAACAAGGGGGAAAGTACTAGATTTGTATAATTGAAATAATGCAATTTAGTACAAAAATAATCCCAAAAAATCCTTCGGAATTCTCAATAATGCTCAATAATTCTTTTCATAATATCAATAAATAATAGCGAACTATGGTCAAGTAATTGATGCTTGCGTGCATTTGAATGCCTTGAAAACAAAGTGGGTCGATAGTAGATATGAATTGGTGAGACCTAGAAGAACACAAGTTTGTCAAATGTCGTAGCAATAAAGAGAAGTATATTTTACTGCAACTAACAATGGTTGAAAGAATGTATGTTCATTTTTGGTGGGTCGTCCCGGTTTTTCACGATTTCCGCGTAACTGATAAGAGATAACAACTAGTTGTCTTCAGAAAAGTTGTAGTACTCAACATCTTCTATAACATTGCTGAAACAATTATCTCTTATCTCTTACCAATTGGGCGCAAATAAAAAACATCGGCCTATGGCATGTTTTTTTTATCATCCTTCGCGTTTTCTGTGAAACTCATAGGAGATGAGTGAGAACTGTCTGAAGCAAAGTTGAGGAAGGCCTCAAGCACTATAAATTTGCTGAAGACGCCGAGTATGTATCTTTTATCAGTTCAGCGAAAAACACGAATTTCGTTGTACAATTGCGATTTGTTGCGTTTTTCGCTGAACTGATAAGAGATAACGACTTGGCGTCTTCAGCAAATTTATAGTGCTCAAGGCCTCTCGCAACTTTGCTTCGGACAGTTCTCACTCATCTCCTATGAGTTTCGCAGAAAACGCGAAGGATGATAAAAAAACATGCCATAGGCCGATGTTTTTGATTTGCGCCCAATTGGTAAGAGATAAGAGATAATTTTCTTCAGCAATGTTATAGAGAATCTTGTGTACTACAACTAGTTGTTATCTCTTATCGGTTACGCGGAAATCGTGAAAAACCGGGACGACCTGCCAAAAATGAACATACATTCTTTCAACCATTGTTAGTTGCAGTAAAATATACTTCTCTTTATTGCTACGACGTTTGACAAACTTGTGTTCTTCTAGGTCTCACCAATTCATATCTACTATCGACCCACTTTGTTTTCAAGGCATTCAAATGCACGCAAGCTTCAATTACTTGACCATAGTTCGCTGTTATTTATTGATATTATGAATAGCATTATTGAGAATTCCGAAGGATGATTTGGGATTATTTTTGTACTAGATTGCATTATTTGAATTATACAAATCTATAGCTGTTCCTACGATAATTTGACTTTTTCAGAAAACTTATTTTTTAACAAAATTCCATTTTGAAAATCTAGGGTTTTTGAATTTGAATTCGTTCAGTTTTTCATGACGAATGATGTGCTGCTTTCACTTTAAAGATTCCATAAAGCGTTTTGAAAGAATTGAGTAAAATCGCTCGTTATTAAGATTCAATCTTAATAACATATTATTAAGATAATTTTGTTAATAACGAGCGTTGATTAATCAATTCTTTCGAAAAGCTTTATGGAATCTTTAAAGCGAAAGTAGCACATCATTCGTCATGAAAAACTGAACGAATTCAAATTCTAAAACCCTAGAATTTCAAAATGGAATTTTGATAAAAAATAAGTTTTCTGAAAAACTCAAATTATCGTAGGAACAGCTATATACAAATCTAGTACTTTCCCCCTTGAATAAAAACACAATTCATTATTAAATTTTTGGGATTTATTCATTTAACCATTCGAGTAGTGTGTTTACTTCAGGAATTGAAGGATTTCGTTTTATTATGGTATTATTTGTGGCAGAAATATAACGATTTCCATTAAAATCACCAGTCCTCGCATTACGAATGAAAAAAATGTTGGATTTGTCATCATATTTCATTTCTGCAGCATCGTTCTATAAAGTAAGCACAATGGTTCCAGTATTATCCATTAAATGGATATTTCGTTTCTTCAATTGACGACCAGTTGATTTCGCAGTAAAAGAATCCAGTTCTTCAATTAATGTACAAATCGCTAAAATATCAATTGACTGATTTTCTGGACAATCGAAGATTTCTTTCACGGTTTTGAGTTCATATGGAATTGGTGATAACAAACTTTCGTTCACGAAACATTTTTCAATGATGGTGTCGTTAGTTAATGTCACTTCAAAATCATTTTCAATTGTTGAATATCACGCACAGATAGCACTTTCGGATAACCCTTGTCCAATTTTCAGCCAATATATCAATCCATCCATTTTTTCGGACAACTTCACTCATATTGTCTTATTTTTTGGCCAACCCTACTACTATTATACATTTAGCACTTGGAGGTAAATTAGTATGAATTTGGCCACAAAATGAGACAATATGAGTGAAGTTGTCCGAAAATATGGATGGATTGTCATATTGTCCGAAAAAGAGACACCTATTGGAAATTTTTCGTATCTGTGCGGAGGACGATAGTCCGACAAGTGACGCTTTATAGACTGTGCATTTCAAGCCAAATATCAAAAATGCCAGTTTTTGCGTCACGAGTATATATATATGATGAATGAGCCAAAGTGTAATGATTTAGGCCTATATGGTGGGTGATTTTGTAATGCTTTTTTAATGCATTTTAATAGAGGCGTTACCCTGCTAGATGCCTACAATTGCAGGCCTATACGAGATCTCAAATCACCATAGAGATTTGCGTGTAAATACATTGCAGAGTGATTGTAGGCCTACGATATGCTTAAATTGGGCTCCTATTATTTCCCATGTAAATTTTTAGAGTAATTCTAGGCCTGTGGCAGGACTATCTCAGGCCAATCACTCTGCAATGTATTTACATGCAAATCTCTATGGTTATTTGAGGCCTGACGGTGGTCTGAAAGAACTTATGCTCAGTATTTCCAAATGATCTCTTTCTTTATTCAATAAAATTAACAAAATAATTTAAATTGCACTTTGGTATTCGAACACTTTTGAATCAAAAGTTTTGATCATTATTCTAGCTTGTTTTATTCTTCAATGAATTCAACCAGTTCAGTAGTCATTACACCATTTCACTTTCTTTATAATCTTTTTGACACCAATGCAAATCAGTTAGTTTTTTTCACTTTTCTCGCTATTTTTGATTTATTTCACAAAATAATGTTTATATTATTTCCTCCCTTTCGTCGAATCACTGTTGAATCGCGTCAAACAATATGCGGACTTTGTTACTGAGCAAGACGATAAAATTGCATTGAGAATATTGCACACGGCCATGATGAGTTAATTGGTCAGTCTAAAAACTAATGAAAATCGCGTTTCTGTTATTAATTTACATGGATATTTTGAATACGTTCGTGACAACATAAACAGTTTACGACACGCTGAAAAGGCCGCAAATATTGACCGGATTCGAAATGAATATAAAGATTCAATGGACAAAAAAATACAACAGGCTCTCGATCTCATTCAAAAACAAATCCAACTAGAAATTGACGTTTCTATATCTGGAATTAGTGAAAGTGAATGGGCGACATTGAAAACAAGATATATTTCCACAGCATATTTAAATGAAACACCAAAACAAGATTTTTTTAAAGTGTAACATCGGCAGAGTATTTTTCAAAGTGAAACACCGCGTGATACATTTCAATAAAATTTGTTTTCCAGGATTCACTTTGAAAAACGTTTACGGCGATGTTTCGTTTCGAAATATTCTTGTGTTGGTGTTGCATTTTATTGATTTTCTTCGCATGTTTTGTTTCAATATATTTTAAATATGCACTTTGGAAGTGCCGCCGCGGTCCTCTTTGCCGTTTTACCCAGCCGTTTTCGAGATATTTCCATATGCAAAAATTTAATAATCTATATATTAATCTACAAATGCGAAGTTGGTGGTACACTTTTGAGCTACTTATACCCAACCGATTTGGATGAGATAGGTATCATTCGAAAGGTCTCCGAGCGTAGATGTGCAGAAAGCCATAAAATACTCACTTTTGACATTTCAGACATGAGTTATGGCCGTTTGAGTGATGATGTGTTTTCCCCATATAAAATGTATGGGAATTCACTCAAACGGCCATAACTCCGGTTGTATGTGTCGTATGTGAGTGTTTTTTGGCTTTATTCGCATATACGCGTGATTATCTTTCGATTGGTACCTATGCCGTTCAAATCGGTTGAGTGGAAGTTGCTCATTTTGTGAAAAAATCGTTCTACGCATACAGTACATGTTAAGTGTGGTTTGAGCTGTATTGTTTGTATGAACGGTGTGGCCGTGTGGGAAAGTCTTTTGCGTGTTGTTCTGAGGGTCTTGGGTTCGATTTATTATGTGGTGGAAAACTTTTTTTTTCTTTTATTTTTAATTTTTTTATGTTTATTTTGAATGAGCATTGCTATTTTGTGTATATTTTCATGTTAGAATTTTTTTTTCATCAGTTGAAATGGTTTTTTTGTCCTTTTTTTATTTTGAAAATGAAATTTGTGTAAGCGGTAATGTATTCATACTATATAAACGTTACAACAACAAATACATGTGTTTGTTCTGTATGCTGTTCACTTGCTCGCTACACTCAGCTGAACGAAACGACGCGCCAAAACAAACCAATGATATTACCGCATTTCAGTCACATGGTGCAAACACAACAATATCTGCAAGCGGCATACAGATATTGTTGTATTTGTGTCATGTGACTGAAATGCGGTGATATCATTGGTTCGCCCAATATCGTTCCACGCATAGAGCACAAGTCAAGTGCTGTTTGAGCTGTACTGTATGTATGAACGGTGCGGCCGTGTGGGAAAGTCTTTTGCGTGTTGTTCTGAGGATCTGGGGTTCGGTTTATTATGTGGTCGAAAACTTATTTTTTCTTTTTTTTTTAATTTTTTTATGTTTATTTTGAATGAGTATTGCTATTTTGTGTATATTTCCATGTTAAATTTTTTTTTCATTATTTGAAATGGTTTAATTGCGTTTTTTTTTATTTTGAAAATGAAATTCAATGGAATCTATGTTTTTGCGGTTGTATACGCTGAAATGATTGATTCTTTTGTAATTTAGTTGAAGAAAAATTTTTTGTGGTGTTTTTCTATGAAAAAAATTAAATTTTGTTATTATATAATAAAACAAATGGAAAAAAGGGAAAAAAAACTTCCACACGCCACTCCCTAAGCTGTGTTCCGAACCTCAGACCTTTTGATTTCAACGTATGCGTTATCCATACGGCCACACTTCCGTTATATATTCGTGGGTCCAAATGGTATTTGATTTAGCTTATAGAATGAATGCGGTAGCATAGCAGAACAGCATTACACAGTAGACATGTCTGTACATATTTATTTGTTCGGCTGTTCGTTTTGCTGTTGTGTGGTTGTGCTGTGATGTAGAAGAGCGGAGATAGAACAAAGCGAAACTTAAAACCACAACAAATACATGCTTCTCATTGAGCCGTAAATAGAGATACAGTGTGGAAATACTGTATGTGTTTTGTCTGGGAAATGGAATGATTTTTTTTATTGAAATAATAAGAATTATAATTTCACTTTTTGTGATGTTTCATTTTGAAATGTTAATGAGCGACTATGGGAGCCAAAAGTAGATGATGTGATCCAAATCACCCAATACGCATTGTAGAAATTCCACCATTTCTCTTCTTGACAGTCGTGTAACGTAAGTTCTTTCTGCTGCAATTGTGATACCAGCAACGTGGCAAGGAACCCTCATTTGCTCTGTCAGCGCAAGCACTTCCAATTCATTTTGTTGTTGTGTCAACAGTGGTGCAACACGGACCGTGAATTTGAGAAAAATGATTCGTTTTTCCATTTCATCGATCAGTTTGCGTTCATCACTCTCCCATTTGTCCATGTCTGTGATTGAAAATACGTAGCTGGTGAATCGAGTGGAAACACCGTATTTCTTTGACACAATTCCAATCGGTCGTTGCATCGTGCCTAATAAGTGAATAAAACACGTGATACAAACAACGAAAAAAATGACTTCATATTTTTCGATTTGTTGAAGGAAATATTAATTTGTTTCCATACTCACTGAATAATTCCACCATTTATTTTCTGAAATATTCGCCGTGAAATTCGCAATATTCTTTCGTTGTTTGTTTTCGTTTTTTGTTTATTTGCTCTTGACACTTTGTCAGCAGTGATATATACAATGTTTCAGTTCGGTCGCTGAAATGTACAGCATATAAACTGTTGAGACAGTTGAATGAGAGAGAGTATTGAGAAAGAGTTCGATTTGTGTGCACTGCAATGAATAACGTTTTTTGCTCCTCTTTGTGTGCGTGCCCAAATTATCGTTTTTGTAAAAACGTCGTATTAGATTATCTTGCTTGGTTAGAAACTAAACTTGAGTATTTTGAAATCACATACAATGATATAATATTTCACATAACTAATTTTGAAGTGTATACAAATAATATACAAAATAAACTCAATACATATGTTCTTTCATCTTTTATACTTAAGAAAATTGATTTTGAAATGAATTTGTTCCGCAATTTTCCTTACAAAAATTAGATTTTACCCCCTCAATTTTATGGAAAACATTTGAAATTACCCCCCTACATTTTGATTGAAATTTGAAAATTAACCCCCCCTCGGCGTGCGGTCGCAGAAGCTATGATTATATAAAATATTAATAGTAATTTTTTTTTTTTGTGGTCAAATTTTGACCACGGGCGAGCCTAGTATTATCTAATTGCGACAATTTATCGAACTGTAACATCAAATAAAAATATATTGGAACAAAACATGCAAAGAAAATCAATTAAATGCAACACCAACACAAGAATATTTCGAAACGAAACATTGCCGCAAACGTTTTTCAAGGTGAATCATGGAAAACAAATTTTATTGAAATGTTATTTATTTATTTATTTATTACGAAGCCTACATTTATGCCAATATGTGTTCCCAGCAAGCTGAGAACATGCTGGTCAGAGACCCAATACGGCATAAATTCCGCCCATGGTGCGTCTTTCGCAAAGAGAATACAGTCAGGGGAGGGATGATATAAAAGTGAGGCTTTCATACCAGAATTGGGTCCGGAAAACCAGGGGAAAATACAGTCAGATGAAAAACCTCTAGACGAGGTTAAAATGGAGTGACGCTCCTGTGCGTGGATTTACCACTCAAAATGACTGATATCATTTTGAGTGACGCTTTGACGCTGTATTATCTCTGGGTACGAAGTTCAAAAGGGTTTTTCGCATTCACTATTGTGAAAATTTATTTACAATAAGGAAAAATATCGCGTCACGACTTTTGGAAGGCAAAACGCTTGAAAGTTTGACTTGGAGACTAAATTCAAAAGTCGTGACGCGATATTTTTCCTTATTATAAATAAATTTTCACAATAGTGAATGCGAAAAACCCTTTTGAACTTCGTACCCAGAGATAATACAGCGTCAAAGCGTCACTCAAAATGATATCAGTCATTTTGGGTGGTAAATCCACGCACAGGAGCGTCACTCCGTTTTAACCTCGTCTAGAGGTTTTTCATCTGATATAAAGGTGTCAAACGGACACTCGTTTGTCCGTCCGTCCGTCCTTTTGAACATTTAGGACGGACAAAAAATTTTTTTTGTCCGTTTGAAAATTTAGGACGGACAAAAAAAAATTTTTGTCCGTTTGAAAATTTAGGACGGACAAAATTTTTTGTCCGTCCGTTTGAAAATGTAGGACGGACAACGGACAAATCTTTAGGACGGACGGACAAATTCTTCAAACGGACATTTTTCAGACGGACGGCCAACAATTTTGTCCGTCCTAATGGTATAGTTCGGTATATTTATTTCTAACTGTTTCTTTGTAATGTGTATAGATCATATGACTCCGGCCTCTTTGCAAAGTTATACTTTTCAATTTCAAATTGTATAATGTCACCAAAGCAACTAAAATCATCGAAATTTTCAATAAAAATAACAATGTTTATTCGGTACAAAATAAATTTTATTTATTCTAAATTGCCTATCGGCGAAAAGATCGTGAAGAAATACGGGGAATGAAAAAAAACGTTTTATAATGCACGAACTGTAATATCATATTCCCGTCAAACAAACGTTTTCCAAATATTGGATTTATTTTTATTTATCATATATATTGTCAAATTTAAAACACATTCCAATGAGGCTAATTAAATTCGAACATTATTTTCGAAAACGAAATAAACATTGTTTTTTTAAATTGAAATTTTCAAATTTTGGCTTCAATACCAATTGGCTCCAATGTAAAGGGTGTCCCAAAAGTACCTGACCGATTTCTTTTTTGAATAAAATCTGCAATTACCGACGGATTTTTGTCATATTTGACAGGTGACGTCTCAAAACTATAGGATTTGGTTCGGAGTTGAATTTCATATGATTTTTCCATTTATGACCAAACCAGCGGCTTCTATTTTAGAGCATAATTTGAGCCCTAAAGTTCGGGAAAATGTTGATTTTTCCGACATGGATCGATTGAATATCGTGTTCAAATGACTCCAAAATGTGGTGGACTTTCGATACAACATTTTTCAAAAATATTTTGTACGAATTAAATTGGTTTTGTTGAGAAAATTTATCAATTTCGGTCGAAAATTAGGGAAAATTCGTCAAAAAATGTTGTTTTTTCAACAAAGGTGTTGACGAACGGCTCTAAATCACTTTAAATAAGGCTACTGGAAAAAAATTCTAATGTGATATGTTCGTCAAGTCCCAGACCGTCAATTTGAGTTAAAATTTTAAATTTTTCTTGTCCCGGTCGTGGCCAATTTGGCCAAAACGAGCCGAAATTGGCTCAATAACGATATCTCGTAAACTATTCAAAATTTCTAATCAGTTTCTTCGGTGAAAATAAAGTATAAGATGGAAGGAAAAAGTTCTTTGAACAAACCATATCCAAAAAGACGGTGCATGATACCGAAAAGTCCTTCGGTACTTATACCTTGTAATATTAAGGGAGCACACTCAATATTATAGCGACATCTATTATTAAAATAGCTTGTAGTAAACGCATTCATAGCATTTCACTGTAGTTGCGATGTTACCTATTAAATTCCCCTGTGGTATGTAGTTAACTAGTGTCAAACATGAATGTGTCAGTACTACAAGGGAACTTAATAGGAAACATCGCAACTACAGGGAAATGCTATAAATGCATTTACTACAAGCTATTTTAATAATAGATGTCGCTATAATATTGAGTGTGAGGACTGTTTTTGTAGTGTGAAACTTAGGGTTCGATTACTAGTTTGTCTGTCATGTATTGGGTCGGAAGCCTTATCAGAACTGAATCCTATAGTTTTGAGACGTCACCTGTCAAATATGACAAAAATCCGTCGGTAATTGCAGATTTTATTCAAAAAAGAAATCGGTCAGGTACTTTTGGGACACCCTTTACCGAATAAACATTGTTATTTTTATTGAAAATTTCGATGATTTTAGTTGCTTTGGTGACGTTATACAATTTGAAATTGAAAAGTATAACTTTGCAAAGAGGCCGGAGTCATATGATCTATACACATTACAAAGAAACAGTTAGAAATAAATATACCGAACTATACCATTAGGACGGACAAAATTGTTGGCCCTCCGTCTGAAAAATGTCCGTTTGAAGAATTTGTCCGTCCGTCCTAAAGATTTGTCCGTTGTCCGTCCCACATTTTCAAACGGACGGACAAAAAATTTTGTCCGTCCTAAATTTCCAAACGAACAAAATTTTTTTTTTGTCCGTCCTATATTTTTAAACGGACAAAAAAATTTTTTTGTCCGTCCTAAATGTTCAAAAGGACGGACGGACAGCAAATGTCCGTCCGTTGTCCGTCCGTTTGACACCTTTAATCTGATATCACTAATTTTGTATGGCAATTATTCTCGGAAAAAATACACTTTTAGCAGAAGTGTCTGAGTAACACATTGGCATTCTAATTTCACAAGTTCTGGAGATTGCACTATCCAATTTCCACTACCATTGAAAAAGTCCCATTCTCCTCTAATTGCACATTATTAAATGCGGTTAAATATGATTAAATTTCAAAATATCCATAAAAAGAGTGTTGAATTGTAGACCCCCATTACTTCATTGAAACATATTGAAATATATCTATAAATATATAGATATACGTTATATTCGTTTTGACGGCTACGTTCGCCCAACAAATCCATGTAGAAGTTGATCACTTCATCATTCAGCCAGGTCGGCGGCTCCCATTGCAGTTTTGTTATATCATGGTCCGTGATGGTCAAACCGAACTTCATGATTTGAGTGGCTGACGGTTGATCACCTCGCAATGTTTCTTTTTTCACAGCATCATCCATTACATCCGCAATTGGCAACACATCGAACGTCGGGTAGTCGTTCGGTCCCAATGCGAATAAAACGTCCTCAATGTCGGATTCATCTAACACCGGGAAGTTTTCGCCGCGTTGATCAATCAACATTGCAATGATTTCGGGATCTATAAAAGAAAAATTATTATTGTATTTCAAATACTATTTGATCAAATCATTTTAACTTACCGTTTAAGTAATCGAATTCCTCGAAGAACGAGTTTCGTTCGGATTTCGACGGTGCTGATTTTGACGGTGCTGATGAGTCATCCATGGTTTCACTCTTCGACAAATCCAATTCTTCGTAGAACGAGTTTCGTACGGATTTGGACGGTGCTGATGTTAACGGAGCTGATGTGGAATCATAAGAGAATTTATGATTAAAAAAAGGAAGCATAAAGAATTTTTATTTTTATATATATACCTGGGGCCAAACGCAGCAATACTGCTGGAATTACCACAGCAGGCTGGGTTTGTGTTGCGGCGTTGGTGGCCGCACGACCGGATGACAAGTGCGTCGGGAACGTGGAGCCATGTGCTCGGTGCGATGACGGGTGAACCGAAGATAGCGTTACCGGAAACATTTTGGTAATAAAATCTACCGCATCCTCACCAACATGACCACATATTGGCTTGCCACCGCAGCCTGCTCGTTTCGCGTGTTTGTATACCCCGCTGGTGTCGTTGAAATTTTTGTTGCAGCGGGAACAATGTGCACCGATTTTTTGGTGCACATTTTGGTAGTGCTCTTTTTCATTCCGTCTGTCGGCGAATTTTTTGTTGATGATGAACTAAAATTAGGAAAAATGCGAAGAAAAAAAAAATATTATCCCGTTGCGAGACATGATGAACTTCGAATTTGCAAAAACAAAAGAAAAAAAAAATCAAAAACACGCGAAAAATAACGAAAAAAAAAGACGGAGCGAATGAAAACACGTCTGTTCTCTACAAAATTTTCACACAAATGATATACCAGAAATATGTCTATTTTAAGGTCTTATCATTGGGAAATTGTAATTTTTCGGGTAAAACATTTGCATCCACATTTCACAAGTTTTGTAAATAGAAAATTTCCACTTTTATTAAAAAAAAGTCCCATTTTCCCCTTGTTGTACATTGTAAAATGTGATTAAATTCCAAAATATCCATTAAAAGAGTTTTGAAGTAATTTTAGACCCATTACTTCATTGAAACATATTAATTTTCAACCACCAAAGCTCTGGAAAGTGCATTTTTTATGTATCCCCCGAGCAAAAGTTCAATTTCATACATTCAGATGCCAAAATGCCGATTTATGACCAAAATGACAACGAAATGGATATTCAAGTGTACGTGGACTCCCATTATTTCCACGAAAAAATAGCAGTTTTCTAAGACCAAAATGACATCAGAGGTGTATTTCACGTGTTTTCCGAACAAAAACATCATTTTCAGTGAAAATAGAGCAAGTTGAAAAATTCACTTAAATCCGACCTATTTTTCGACCATGCAATAGCCTCAGATCGCATTGTAACCACTTTTAATCGATTGCTCGTCGAAAATTGAGCGGATATGGCCTTTCGTGAGCCTTTCCAGCCAGTCAATGCGTGTTTTCGGCAGCAATTTCAGAAGTCATTTTACCTATGTTACCACAACGCAAAGAAACTGAAGTGCTGGAATCATGTCAAATCCTGAGAATCCATGGATCAGCTGAAATTCCACCGGATTTATATTCTAGGCCATCAAACCAGCTGGGTGTTTACACTCCCTTCGGAAGTGACATCACGGTCCGTTTTGCCGATTTACCCAGCCCTAGGGGACTCACGCCAATTTCCATATTTAAAATATGAACAAATAATATGAATTTGTTTATGTTTCAACATATTAAACAGATATGTATGCATAATTTCAATTTTGCTCAATTTTGTTCAATAAACCGACTGTCAGCAGAACCATGTCCAATCTGTTGTCGTCATTATCGCTTCAAAAATTCTGGAAATGGGTTTTGATGGATCCTGTGGGTTGTTCAAAACCGCTCCTGGTTCTGGAAGTGGATCCTCAGGATGGGCCAGGGCATTGTCAAACCCAGTCTGATCCATCCTGAAGATCCACCAAAACCCACTTCCAGAACCGGGAGCAGTTTTGAACGATCCTGAGGATCCACCAAAACCCACTTCCAGAACATATTGTTCAAGGTGAATATGAACAATAACAACGCATTCGGGAAATAATACAAAATATTTGAAATCTAGCGTGAATTTTACATGATTTAAATAATACAAATAGATTTTGCTAAATAAAATTTGGCATGAATCCCCTAGACCCAGCCGTTTTCGAGATATTTCAATGTGTACATTTGGCCATAGAAGCCAATGCAAAAGCAGCGGCTCTCCGAGAATTTCATACAAACTTCCCATGTACACGGTCGCAATACAGCCGAAAATCGAAAAAAAAGGTTTAATTTTATTTTTCGTTTCCCATGCAGTATTTTGTGTGCTCAATCCATTGATGTTATCGCCACATCGAAATTCGCACTCCTTATCAGTTTGTTATCAATGGGAAACATTTGAATCCAGACTAATAACATCACCATCTCATTACTCAAATATATTTCATCTAATAACTATACTAATAAGATACCGTGCATCTTATTACACATTCGACCAATAACATTCTAATAACTATACTCACTAGATATATTACTAGTGCAAAAAAGTAATGAGTAATAATATAGGTTCATCTTATTAGACTAATAAGTAATAAGACCACTAATAAGATACCGAAAATGCCAAAGTATACTTCTCTTGGACACCTCAGACTACCCCCTGGGTACCCCCTTCGTAAGATATTTTCTAAACGCTATATTTTTGCCTAGACCACACTTTAGGCATGGGGGATATGGTGTTCCCGACTATTAGGGCCAAGACCTTTCCAACGGTACCTAACATGCCGGGGCTCGAATAAAGTCCTGAGAAAATAGCATACTTACTGTATATATACTCGTGACGCAAAGACTGGCATTTTTGATATTTGGCTTGAAATGCACAGTCTATAAAGCGTCACTTGTCAGACTATCGTCCTCCGTGATGATGATGAGTTTTTGCAATTTATTTTATTTTTTTATTTTTATTTAACACCGCCAAGCTCTGGCTGAATATAATGTGGGTTTTGATTGAGGTTTGGCAGGAAAAGAGTGCAAGACTGTTACATATTTAAAATAATAAACAATTAGTGGCAATAGGTTTCGATAACTATCAGTTCTCGCCTCGTTAAAAACCTGGCTCTTTTCGTAAATTATGCGGCAATCACAATAGTAGGAACCTTTGGTAAACGTTTCCAAGGGACAAAGGCTATGTGAAGCGTTTAATTACGCGTTAATTTGAGACTCTAGGACAGCAAAAGTCGTCGCTCAATTTATACCGGTAGATAAATTGACGAGAAGTTTTATGTCTGTAAAGGCAGATCCATGTTGATTGCAGAGTGCATTGAGTTGACATGGACTATGATTTGAAACGTAACTAGAGCATTTGATGCTATTTAATAAATAATTCACATTTGATTTCAATGAAAAGAATATTAAGTCGCCAACTCGTGGATGGCTTTAACAAAGAACAAAATTAATTTACAATAAATAAGTGTAAACATCACAGAAAGGTATCATCATTTCAATACATATGAAAGGAATGTACGGAAAATAATTCGTCAGAATTTTAGTATTGATTTTTGCTGCGTGATTTGTGTGAGCTCAGTTGAATACCGCGCGGGTGGTTGGAAATTTGCACTCAGCCCCGCTCATGTTTGTTGCAATCATCGGCATCCCAAGAAAATGGCACACGGGCAATCTGTGTTGTCCTTGATGGGTTCGTCCGCTTTGGGGTGGCTCAGCCACCCCACGAATTTTTGCAGCCACCCCAAAAATCACTGTCATCTCAAAAATCAAAATGCGGAATAAAATCATCGTAATGAATTCATTTAGAGAGCCGAAAGTGAAAAGCTTGAATATGAATAATCGTGAAGCAAATATAATTCATGGAATTGAAATTAGAATGAGTTGCATTACGTTCTTAAATAGTATTAGTCAACACAAGAAAACAGCCGAACGATACACTTCCAAACGAATTGCCGAATGACTTCTGAATTTTATTTTATTCCATCTTCTATAATGACTTGATATTGAGACCTATAAAATCATTCTCGATAGGCTTTTGTTTATAACGAATATTTATCGTCTGCGACATTTATTGTTTACATATATTGCACGCCATTCAAAAGCCAAAATTCATTCACATGCTCTTATTCTTGAAAAGAGTGTTAGATTTATTGGAGCCAGCCAATAAATTGCATCAGTCGCGAGAAATGAGCTACGTCAGAGCAATCCCACTGATTGATTTGGTCATCGAGGACATAAAAAAGTTACAAAATAAAAAAGTTTCAACGAATTTGAAACTAAAGCAACTGAATTTATGGTTGAAAATGATTTGCCGCCAGTCCAAGAAAACCGAAATCGACGACAGTTGAAGAAAATTTTACAATAAATCAAGGGACAATTAAGTTTCGGGATATTAAATATCAAAAATTTCTTTTGAAAAATTGAAAATTACGCACCACCCCAAAAATTGGTAATGCCACCCCATACAATCAATCCTGGCTACGGGCCTGTATCAAGAGCAAGAAGAATTACTAATTTTTTACGATTCAATGACGATCTGATACTCTCCGATATGTTCAATAGTGAGGTGGTACAACTATGATTTTTTCTAAAACCAGATTGGCGTTCGTGAAGAATAGCATTTGATTCTATATAACCAGGGACCTGGTTATTTAATAGAATCGCGAAGATCTTAGGGATGACTGAGATTATGCTGATTGGTGTGTAATCGGAAATTGATTGGGGACTTGTTACTTCATTAAGGGGTTTAATAATGACTTTATTGCAATCGGCTGGATATACGCTATGAGAAATACAAAAATTGAAAATGCAAACAATATGCTGGGCAATTGAAGGCATAATTAGTTTGAGGAATCTAAGGGGAATGCCGTCGTCACCAATTGCATTACTCTTAATTTGTTTAAAAGCAAAAAGAAATTGATCAATGGTTATTTCGTGAAACGAGAAATTGGAAATAATATTAGTGGGAAGTGACAAATTGCCCAAATCATAGGAACCGAAATGTGATAAAGGGTTAATACACATACAAGCGCAGATATCGCTTCTTAAAGTCGAAACTCGCTTGCTACTGATTTTTCTCTGAATATCCTGTGCAGCAATTTAGTGAGTGCGTCCCAGTGAACATAAATGTATTGCAACAATCGCAGGGATGCAAACAACTGTCAAATGGTCGGAAACTTTAATCTTTGATAGTACAGTATACAGTATTCAGTATGCAGCAGAGCGTGTTATGAACTGATGTCAGCAGCACTATCTCACGTCAGCTGCTGATATCAGCTGCCGACGAGTATGCGTTGCGTTGTATGAAAAAATGACAAATATTAGAACGAAAAATGATTTTCGCCTTAAATATTAAATTGCCATAGATAAAGCAGCCAGATGCCAGGCATTGCGCCTGACTGTCCGGCATTTTTGCCCAAAAATCACTTTTCAATGCCTTTCAATGAAAAGGCATTTTCAAATACATGCCACCAATGCCCGGCATTTTTCTGTTTTCAAAATTCAAATAAATTTCGTATCTCAATCATCAATATTCAATAAATTATGTCGTGAACTACTATACCAGAATAAGAAGAAATAAAAATTCATATGTTATCATCAATATTCGTCGCTATATTCGTCGCGCTGTGCGATATGAACAATATAAACAAAATTTGCCGTTGAAAACACAAATTTGATGACAATGCACAAATGAACCCGTGCGCATAAAAACGACTTATAAAAACGTCGCCGAACAAAGCGAAACACCTATTTGTTACTCGTTCAATTCGGAACAAATTGTACACTGGTATGTCACGCCGACAAATCTATGTTACGTTTTTATCGGCGATTTTTTTTGTAATTCGTTTTTATGCTCACGGGTTCAAATATACTGTAAGCCGCATACTGTGTATGACACACAGATACACAGCCATGCCAAAACACAATTTTTGTCTGTATTGAAATTGCATTGTGCTATACATGTGCGTACTTGTTTTCTGTTTGTGTTTCACTGTATGAGATATTAAACGCCAATCACTCGAATCGACTCAACATGTGACTCATTTGATTTGGCCGTCTAATTGTGAAATAATCGATTGAGCAATTGACAAGTTGGTACGATCGAACAAATTCAGTTAATTTGTCTGTGATCTATTAACGATTTTTCATCAGCAGATTAATTGATATTTTTAATAACCATATTGAAGAAATATAATATGCAATAACACGTATAATTCATACAGATTCAATAAAAATATGATGTACATATGTATGAACTTATCGAAGAAAAAAATCATAATGAAAATCATGATATTTTGAAAATTTATCAACTTTGCGAATTTGAAATTTGGCCCGGCAATGGCCCGGCATTTTAAACAAATTTGCCAGGCAAAAAGTTCAGTTTTTGCCTGAAAATCAGGCAATTTGTCCAATTCCATCTGGCTGCTTTAGCCATAGATGATGAGTCAATGACTCATGAGAGTCATGCTGCATTTTTTTAAACATACAGAAACGAAAGGAGATGAACGAATGTTCGGTTCTAAAAGCTTATGAGATGTGTCATAAAAGAGAAACAGAAATTGTTATATTTATAAATTTTTTACTATATTTATTCGTTATAACTGAAATATCTATAACTGAAAATCTAACAATTTCGACAAACAGACGTTTTGCACACTGGCAGTGAAACATTTTAACTCCTAACAAAAAAAATTTCGACAACATTTCAAATGAACCCAGAGTTTTATTTCAAATGGATTCGTTTCAGATTGGTTTTAGCAAAGGTGATGCGAACGGATTCAGTTGATAACGATGTCAAATGGTATGTAATGGCCCATTACTAATGGAACTTCATGTCGATAATCAAATGGATTGTTCTAAAATAAAATTTGCATTAATTCTTATACATGTAATTCCATTTGAAATGTCATTCTTTTGGAGTTGATGTGCTAACGATATTGAAGGCGCAAACAATGTTTTACATTACATACTACACACTCCACGCGCGGTACGTGGTACGCTAACATTTGTGTGAGTTTATTCAAAGCAAAAACAGCAGACGCAATATCATCTGCAGATTACTCTCCATTCACATATGTGAAACATATGTTTTTCGCATGAGAAATAAAACGAATTACATACGTATTCCAAACTTTTCCGCTCCGCAGCAATTTAGTTTACCTCCCGCTTAATGTTTAACCAAAATTTCAATGGACCCTTTTTCATAGCATTTTTGACCTTAAAATATAACTATTTCGACCATTTTCCATACAAAAGTGTCATTTTCGAACAAAATTTCAAAAATTTCAAGAAATGTTGATTTCGGACCAAATTTATGGGCAAGTAGGTGTTCGGTTGTTTGAAGGCTCCTATTATTTTTGCAAAAAAATATCAGTTTGCTTTGACCAAAACCCTAAAGAATGGCTTTCTGTGTGATTTTTCATATATAAGTCTATTTTTCGAGGAAAATTTCAAGAAATGTCGATTTTAGACTTAATTCATGGGCAAGTAGGTGTTCGGTTGTTCACAGACCCCCATTATTTTTGCAAAAAAATGACAGTTTGCCTTGATCAAAACTATGAAAAATGCTTTTTTCGGGTACTTCCCGTACAAAATTGTCATTTTTCAAGGTTTTTCAGGTCCTCAGTCGGAGGCTTATGGTACAAAATTGGTAAATCAGAATGGGCTCAAAATCAATCCGAAGCTTTGTCTCGACATGCCAAAACTTTTTACTCTTACAGATCTCAATTATCTTGTCAACTTTTTGAGATAATCGGCGAACAAAAAACAAGAAACGCGGACGCCATACGCACATCGCAATTTCGCACATTTTTCATAGTTCATTAAACAACATGTTTTTGGAGGCAGATAGGTCTTGATCGATAGGATTTGTAGCATAGATGGCGCTATACGCCGCCTCACCTGTGACAATGTAACTATCATATAAGAGCAAACAATAAAGACAGTCGTTAACTAGCATTCAACGGGTACACACTCATTCATACTACATGGCAACAAGGTCGAAAGAACATAAGCGCGTGCGTAAGAAAATAAAAAAAAAATCGCGAAAAAATCCAAGTAATCGGATGAAATTAATTAAAATAAAATACATCTAATGAAGCTGAGGTCACAGACTAGAAAGGAAAAAGTCGGCGATTTGCAAAAAACATCCAAGAAAAGTAAAAATTTGTTGATTGAAGAAAGGAGAGAAAAAAGTGGCACACGCACTGCGGAGAAAGGTTTGAAAGCGGTTTTGAAGAGAATAAAAACAAGCGACGTTGTTGTAAATCGCGTAGAAATCGAAGACTACAGAAAG
>NW_022597020.1:0-4295 GCF_009176505.1 Sitodiplosis mosellana | reverse complement strand
TATTTTCAAACACGATACTATCACTAAAACCTTCTGGGATGACATGCTATACTCATAAATGATAATTTTGTAATCTCTAGTGACGATTGAGGGTTTTTCAGCCTATCAAAATTGCATTATTGAGAGTTTGTAGGCCTAATTTTGTCCAAAACTCTTTTTTTTGGTTGAACACATATTTGGAGGTTTTGACATGTGAAAGGCATTTACGTCACTAAAACCACATGTAATATTGACCTCATGCATGTCATACTAATGCCAAAGGATGCCCCAATCTCACTATAAGTCGTATGAGAATATTCCACCTTTAGGTTTCGCACAGCATCAATGTGTTCCGGCGTTACAGCTGATATTTTACGACTTTCCTGCGGACTCATTTTTGAGTGAGCTTCGTCAACATTTAAAATCGTTATATCACCTCTAAATACTTGGAATGGACCGAGTTTTATCACCCAAAGCGAATTTGAGGCTATCACGGCACTCTTGTTGAGTTAGTCCCTCTCAAAAATCGGAAAAAATCATTGCACTAAAATGTTTGCGGAAAAATTCAATTTTTTCATCAAATTGAAATATTCAAGCTCATAAAACACCACGATCCGTAGTGAATCAACAGTTGACGTCTGAGGAAACTTAGCTTAAAAAAGGTCAAACTTTTTGACTGACCCAAAGTTTTGCTTCGGAAAACACTAGAACTAGGTTAGGCCAGAAACTTAAGCAGCAACCTACGTAATAAAATAACTAAAATACATAAATAAAAGAAATCAAAAATTGTTCATTGTAAATCATTCTAAGGCGGGTGATGTAACGAAAGCACATATGTATGAATGTATGAATAAAGAGTCAGTCTTAATACAACCATCCTCTTGTACACATCTTATTTACATATCAACAGACTGCCTGGCAAAAGATTACAAATGAAATGAACGCAAAAACTGGGGTAAGTGTTTAATTTTTAGAAATATCAATCGAGGAAAAGTTATATTGTTTTTGTGTTTCAGGCACAGCGATCCATAGAATATTTCGTTACCAAATTCAAGAACATAAAGCAACTTGCAAAAAGCGTCGACGTTACAATCAGAAAACAAAACATCACCGGTGGTGGAAGTTTGACGAATCATGAAAAACGGATGATCAATTCGCCTGGATACTTGGAACTGTCGAGAAAGCTTGGCAAATCGGCTTCGGGAAATATGGCACGTGACAGCGATTCAGTTGATATTGACGTTCCGGCTCCTACAGACCGCACGGCAAGACTCTTCTCATCAGATAGTGCTTTTACCAACAATTCGAACGGTAAGAAAGAACATTGTGCACATATTTTCATGAAACCAGTGGTTTCATATTGTGTTTTTTTTTGTTGCAGATGTTTCTTTGGAAGAATCGAATCAGTCAGGGCCATCCAACTCTCAATCTTCAGTTTTTAGTGAGTAATTTTATAAATTTTTGAACATTTGAACAAACAATTTTGTTTTGAATTTCAGGTCAACATTCGGAAGAGTCAAATCAATCGCTTTTGCAACGGACCGATTCACTTTCATTTTTTGGTAAGTAATCAAATAATTCAAAATACAAATGAATTCAAGTGTACTGTTTGTAATTATATAATTTTCCCTTCAAGACAACGAAGACGACAACGACGAATCGGCATCGCAACCAATATCTCCAATTCAAAAAGAAAATCGTTCGAAATTTCCGCGCGGCTTTGGAGCAAGAAAGGCAACATCAACACCTTTGTCTTCCGAAAAACGTTCAAACGAAAGTTTATTCCAATCAACGCTCATGGCACAGAGTGCAAACCATGAGATTCAACGTGAAATTCTTCTGCTCCAGAAGGAACGGTTGTTGAAACAAAGCGAATTTGGAGAAATTGAACTGGTGAAAAAACGACAACTAGCGGCAATTGAAGTAGAAAATGCAAAAGAGGAGCAAGACAAACGGCGTGCAATTGATGAAATTGAAAAACAAAAACAACGTGATGCGGCAGCAATTGAACTGGATTGATTGAAACGTCTCGCCGACCTTGACGTGAAAGCAAAAGAAGACGAAATCAATGCGAAGAAGAAGAAGTGAAAATTATTCAAGTCATGTTGGACGAGATTTGCCCGTTTTTTATTCTAAAACATTCTCATTTTAAAATTAACATTTACTTCGATTTTCTTACGATAGTTTTTTCATATGTTTATAAAAGAATCCTTTATTTTACGAAAAAAACATTTCAATAAGAATTCTATCAAAATCCAATTCATACGACAATGATCATTCAGCAAATGGCAAGCAAAGTATACAACCATTTTTGATTTGACATTTTGTGACTTTTGGCGTTTTGACATTTCATTTCAACATAGATTTCATTTCATATATGGATTGTACAAAACATTCACAATGTGTTTTTTACAAATAAAATTACAGTTTGTATTTGTTATTCAATAAAAAAAGATATATCATAAAAATGGACGACGACTTTTCTTTGTATGATGATATGAACAACGCTAACAACGTGATCAATTTGGATATTATAAACAATTTGCAGAATGCACAAATGGATTTCGGTCGGTGAACTTATCGGGTTCGAAATCTTATTGATCCAATGGTTGATTTGAATGAAAGAGAATTTTTCGATAGATTTCGGATGACAAAAAGGCAAATTCGTGTATTCTACGATCGGATTGATGGCGCAAGAAATCTACAACCTATGGTGATTGCTTTTTATTACGTAAATGGATAAAATCTAGGGCCATTTATCTCTGACGAATCATTGGATCTCAGCTAGACTCTTGATATTTTGCACATCGTGTCTTTTTGTCGTTAGAGTATATTTTATTTATAATTTAACAGTTTATTTATAAAATTTTAGTACATAAGACCGGGGTTCACTATTGATGGAGTTACCAAGCTTTTGATCGCCATAAGATTTTATCGAGTCGGTGCCAATTATATGGGTATTTGCGACATGTTCGGAATAAGCTATGCAACGGTGCGGAATATTGTTTGGGAAGTCAGTTTTCTGATCGCACGAGAAAGAGATCGTATCATCTTCATGCCAACCACCCAAAAAGAAATATTGCAAGCGAAAGCGGACTTCATGAGCTTGGCACATTTTCCTTTATGTATCGCGGCTGTTGATGGCACTCATGTACCGATACATTCAATTGGTGGTCCGGACGCGGAACTTTATAGAAATCGACATCTCTTTTTCTCCATGAATGTACAATTGGCAGTATCTGCCGACGTGAGTGGTGTGAAAGAAATATTTTAAACCAACTCAAATTTTCACTCATGTGTATTTATAAATGCACTATTTGTTATTTATTCTAGGAACGAATTCTTGATGTGGTGGCACGATGGCCGGGATCTGCACATGACTCAAGAATATTCACCAATTCGAACTTGTGCGATCGCTTCCGTCGAGGTGAATTTGGTGAATATTCGGTGTTAGTAGCCGACCACGGCCGTAGCCAGCACAAATTTCTTGGATGAGCGGAGAGAATTTTTGGGTGAGCGCAGCAAAATTTGATGATTATGAAAATGTCATTAATTTTGAAAATCGATTCTGTCTAGTGTAAAAGCCACAAATAATCAAATAATGTATTAAATGTGATTTTATAGAGATCCCAGCCCCTTGGAACTTTATTCCTTTTATTCCAAAAACGCTTCATTCACAGATTCACACTATATCACGTTGAAACACGTGATTTGTAATTTCTAGCGAATCGTCAGGATTCTTAATCCCATCAGATTCAATTTAGTGTCTGTAATAATCAAATAAAAAAAACTTCTTTCGAAGTAATTCCTCGTGACGAAAGCGAACATAAAACAGCTAATATCAATTTTAAAAAATCATTACGGTGCGATTCTGAAATTAGTTGGAAGAATGCAAAAAAAGCAAATCTAAATCGCTCCGAAATGATTTTTTAAAATTGATATCAGCTGTTTTATGTTCGCTTTCGTCACGAGGAATTACTTCGAAAGAAGTTTTTTTTATTTGATATCAGTTGTTTTGTACCCAAGCTGACGACACTTCAGTACAAACATCATTTGAGCGCTCGCAGCGCCACGAACTCTCGTATCATTTTGTATTGACTTTTCGATAGTTCATGAGTTCGCCGTAGACTTCGTCAAAACGTGTCGTATCTTTGTTTGTACCCGAAATTTTTTTTTCAACAAAACCAACTAACACTTAACAAACACAAAGTGGTGTGTATTGAGCCAAAGAAAATAAAACATGAAATAAAACATGTTGTAGTTAAAAACCATAAAAATATTGCCGGAATACCAAAAGACAGCCAATGACATCTCTA
>NW_022597019.1:0-1265 GCF_009176505.1 Sitodiplosis mosellana | reverse complement strand
GTTCCACTTTTTTTCCTAATAAATTTTCATAGTCTTTATTACACAAACTATACCAGAAGTCAAAGTACATAAAGTAGTACTTAAACGTTGTTGCGTTGTTGACGTTTGACACATTTTCGTTTGTTCTTGTAAATTCTTGTGAACAAACCATTTGTACGTATTTGTGACAATTTATTTACAAGTTTACAACGGCTTTCTCTGGATTTGATATAAAATAAAAATAATATAATTAAATATAAAATTTCATACAACAACATGCGAATACAAATTCCATAATTTCATACAACGGAATCGTACTCAATGCTTGGATCCAGGCATCGTCACAATATTTCCGCACGCATCTATGCATGTCTGTGAAAGACAAAAATGTCCCCACTAAGGGACAAAAATCGTGGATCCAGGCATCAAAAGTAATTTTGTAAGTAATAATCTAAAGTAGGTTTTGACAAGCGCTTAGTTGAATCGGCGCCACAGAGAAATGACTACGTGGTACACAGCTCTGATCTACATGGCCAGTTGAACTGAACAGTTCATGTTCGTTCGAGTTCGTTCAAATGAGGATTGAACATGTAATTAAGCGCATTTGGCTAATCCCATTTTTATAATTAAAAGCACATATATGTATATGTACAAGATGACCCTTCATCACGAATTGAACCAAAAAGTAGTCTTAAAGTAAATTCATATCATCACTGTGCACTCCAACATCACATACACTTAGTTCCTTTGGTACACACGTTGTTTTTTTCATTTCATCTGAACAAACACAAAAGCGGTGTGTTGGGCTAAAGCCGTTTTCGAAAATGATTATTCGTTTATTGTGCGACGTTTCACTCTTATTAGGAGCATCATCAGGCTGGAGAACAAAAATTTACGCAAAAAACAATGAGTAAGTGTTAAAACAATTGGCAACAGCCGAAAATAACCAAATTACGAAGCAGTTACATCTGAATTTAAAATGTTTTTGAACGTATTCCATTTTTTTCCATCAATTTCCACATATTGTATTAGCTACACGTGTCCATCAAAGGTATTTTGTTATTGAGCTTCATTTAGTGTCTGAATATGATTAACACTATGCAACAACAAGAAACAACCACAGAGAAGAGAACTTATTTCCAATGTTTTTCGGGCCCACTTAATCCAAATCTGGCGTTAGTTTGTCCTGGCACGTCTAGTTTCCAAGATACGTTCATTGCGGTTTCCGTATTAGATTGGGATTAAGTGGGCACAAATACCTTGGAAATGAGTCACCTCTTTTTGGG
>NW_022597018.1:0-1086 GCF_009176505.1 Sitodiplosis mosellana | reverse complement strand
AATGTAACGCAAAGGTATGAGTCATGTCGTTTCATCATTCACATTCTAATTTACATCATGTAAGCGGCGGTTGATCTGTGGCCAACTTTAGATCGACTTTGAACCGGAATGTGTTTTGTGCATGCAGCGAAGATGTGAAAATTTTTAAATTTGAACAGCCACGTGCCTTTGTAACACCACTCAACCCTCCAAGAGTGAAAAAAATTTACTTTTTAAATTTTTACATTGAATTTGTAGTTTCAAGAAGGTGATGAAAAAATAAATGTAAACATCTGATATTTTCAATGCAAAACATTCGATGTGAAACGCGAAATTAAACACACGTGCACAGGTGGAATCATAGGGGTTTTGCAGCGACCATGAAATATATGTGTTTCATCAAGTTTATCAAGCTCTTTCCAAGTTTATGCATAGTGTCGAACTTTCGTTCAAGCTTTATCATCTAAATGTACAGTAAAACAATTTAGGGCACGACGTATGATGGCGTTTTTTCTGGTAAAAAAAGTTGCAATATCCCTTTGGGTGGAATTGTAATTCCATCAATTGTTTTGACATTGTTATCTTGAACAAAGCAACGCAACCATGTCATATGAGCCTGAATGTAACGCAATGGTATGAGTCATGTCGTTTCATCATTCACATTCTAATTTCCATCATGTAAGCGACGGTTGATCTGTGGTCAACTTTGGATCGACTTTGAAACGGAATGTGTTTTGTGGAATTTTTTTAAATTTGAACAGCCACGTGCCTTAGTAACACCACTCAACAAGAGTGAAAAAAATTTACTTTTTAAATTTTTCCATTGAATTTGTAGTTTCAAGAAGGTGATGAAAGAATAAATGTAAACATCTGATATTTTCAATGCAAAACGCCTTTGATGTGAAACGCCAAAATAAACACACGTGCACAGGTGGAATTGTAATTCCATCAATTGTTCTGACATTGTTATCTTGAAAAATGTGTGCGATAATATTTTGTGGGCTTCAATTAGAATCGTCATTGTACGTGGATTGAATCATACAGTGTGTTGCCCACCGACGTGGCCACACTTGAAAAGTATATAAGAGGATACGTTCGATTCGCATG
>NW_022597017.1:0-1142 GCF_009176505.1 Sitodiplosis mosellana | reverse complement strand
TTTGAGTGTAAGAAAATTCCGCTGATTTTTCAGGTTCCCAGAAGAACAACCGAAATCGATAAAAAAAAAATCTAGACGTGGTTCCGGACATTCTAATGATGCAGAAGTGTTTGTTTTGAGGTCCTCTAACAAACGCCATTGGAATTTCTCTTGTGCGAAAACATGTGTTGTACGGTGTTATCAATTAGACTGTATTCAAGTTTAACATTATTGCTTATGCAATGAAAAAAACTATTCTCCGAATTTGTGAACGGTTAGATTCAGCGTCGTCACATTATTTGTTTGGATTAAAAATTCGCTAAAAAATAAACTGAGAATACAGCTGTAAAGTCAACCAAAACAGCAAACGGAGTCATTTACGTGTGCATACACGTTAAAACAAAGGCTACTGTGATTTATTCATGCTGTAAACCGTCTGAAGCGTTATCGCATCGTTTGTTCAGGCAAAGAAATAGCTGTAAATCGGTTGGCTGATTAATTCCAACATTGTATATATTTGTGAAAACAATTTTATGTTGTCTGTACATTTCGATATAGTTATGTTATTGTTCGAAAAAATAAATAATTGGAAAAAAATAAATGATTTTACTTGAAATACAGTATTCTCTCAGAAATCTTAAGAAAAACTTAAGATTTCAGAATAGTCAATGGGAGCCGAAATTCACTTAAGTTTTCCGAGAGATTAAGATTTCTGCTACTTAAGATTTCCGGGGGCGCACTGTACCATGGCCAGTTGGCTAGTCAATTAAGCTAAACAACGGTATATATAAACCTTAACTTTTCTAGTCCTCAGTATAGCTACAGCCGTCAATGCTTAGGCGGCCCACTCATAGAGACATTACCCTACAACATTTCATGTTTCATTTTCTTTGGCTCAATACACACCACTTTGTGTTTGTTTAGTGTTATTTAGTTTTGTTGAAAAAAAAATTCGGGTACAAAACAACTGATATCAAATAAAAAAACTTCTTTCAAAGTAATTCCTCGTAACGAAAGCGAAGACAAAACAGCTGATATCAATTTAAAAAAATCATTACGGAGCGATTCTGAAATTAGCTGGAAGAATGCAAAAAAAGCAAATCCAAATCGCTCCGAAATGATTTTTTTAAATTGATATCAGCTGTTTTGTCTTCGCTTTCGTT
>NW_022597016.1:0-15959 GCF_009176505.1 Sitodiplosis mosellana | reverse complement strand
ATCTTATGCAGCAAGTTCACCTTCTCGATGATTGTCTTTCCATGGAACAACTCGGTAAAATTGACATTTGCCAGATGTGCATTCATGTCCCTGTAGTTGGCCCGTTTGAAATTGAATGCTTTTGTTGTAATATTGGCTTCAGTCGTATTATTTCCATGCCACTCAAATGTAGCCATTATCGGTAGATGATGATCTTCCACTTCCGTCAGTGCGTTAGCCTCGTTAACACGCTCAATTGAGATGTTGGTAAAATCATTAGTAAAGAACAAGTCCAATAATCGTTCTTTTGAATCATTACGTACATGATGAACTCCCATGCTCATGAGTCCCTGGATGAAAGTGGCCGTGTACTCAGGTGCAAATTTAGTTGGAATCATGATGTTGTCGTCGTCGCTATCGGTTGACCATTCCACATGTGGCAGATTAAAATCACCAACAAAAATAACAAAATCTTCAGGATCGGTAGCGATTTTGTGCATAGCTGCTAAATGTGAATCGTAGACTGTTTGCGGTGAATTTGGTGGAATGTATGCACAGTAGATGTAGATGTCGTGTGATTTAGTAGTAGCTTTCACACAAACGTATTCCAAATGGTCAGCACCGGCAATTTTAATCTCTTCACTGGCAAACTTTTCGTTTTTGGTTGCAATTAGTACACCGCCGCCACGTTGAAAAAGTCTATCCTTACGAAAAACAGAATATGAATCGTCAAAAAATTCAGCATCATAAATATCATTTCTGAGCCACGTTTCAGTTAAAATTATCATATCGTGATCGCAGGAAGCAGTGGTACAAAAGAAGCGTTTGTGTTTGTTGCATATGCTACGACAGTTTTGGTAATAGATTGTACACAAAACGCAGTGTTCATCCGATGTGCATGACTCTAGTTGCAACATCGGCGATGAAAATCGTGACGATTTCCTTCGTAGTGACCTGTGCAGCCGTTGTGCTGTCTCTTCACGACGGGTTGAGGCTGAGCTTTTTTGGCACAAATTCGGCTGGTTGCGTTGGCGCCGACCCCTCCGTGGGCGCTGCAGTGGCCGTTTGTTGCAATGCCGGTTCGATGCATTCATTGCCGGTTCCAACCGTTGAGTTTTCACTGTGCCAATGGAGTTTTTTGAATTTGGATGAGCGGGCTTTGGTTTCAAATTTTGTAGTTGCGACCGAATTTGTTGGTTGTCATGAGTTTTGGGACGGTTTGCCGGTGCAGATGACTTCATAGACTTGACCTGAAATTCGGTGGCTTTGATTTTCTTGGGCCAAATACCTGCAGGCTATTACCTTGTCAAAGTGTTGGCGAAGAACATCGAGTTTGAATGACACAAATGACAACTCCATTTTGTTGTCTTTCTTTACGAGCTTGGTTATTTTGAAATCACTTGTCAATGGTCGGACGGTTTCAATGCTATTCAAGTGATTAATAATGTCGGCAGGTAATAATAACAAGTAAACAGAACGAAGAAAAACTTGAAGAAATTATACACTGAAAACTGTACACAAAAATAAATTTCGAACGAAAACTTTATATTGCTGAGGTAAAACAGGACTTAAACTTTTAATTTGATGTAAAATATCATATAATGAAGACGAAAAACAATTTAAAAACAAACAAATTTGTTGAAAATAGAGGGAGAGAAAAAAAGTAGACGTCTAATTTGACAGGTGTTGCCATGATTTATGGTTTATAGGGGAGAGGTTTGTAAGTTGACCATGTATCCTTGATATTTTCATAACTTTTCGAAAAATCGAGATGTCGTAGATTTTGAAATACCGTTGGAAAGAGGACCTCAAAAGCTACAACTTTGCAATAGAAAGTTATTTGGTTTAATGGAAAATGAATTTTTTTCAGCCGATTTTCCAAGTGGCTTGAAATCGAGAAAAAAAAAATGTTGGCATGTAAGTTGACCACCCCCTGAAAATCTCTGAAAATGTAAAGAATATTGAGTGCAAACACTCCAATTACAAAATTGATGGAATTTTATTGAATGTTCATTAGTTTTATTGGCTTTGAACACAGAAATAACGGAAAAAAAATCACAAAAATGCCACTAAAATACCATTACAATACCACTAAAATAACACAAAAATACTTTAAAGTTGATCCGATGTCAATTCTAAACATTCAACAAGTATGAACATGTTGTCGGCATGTTTACACAGTAGAAAACATGGGTGGTCAACTTACAAGTCCAAAATGTGGTCAACTTACATTTTTTGATGACTTTGCTAAATGAATCAGAATTTTTTCCATGCCACCAAATGCTTGATTTGAGATCGGATTATGAAAATACATTAAAAACTGCTATGTTAAGATCATACTCACTTTTCGATAACGATCAAAATTGTTCGCTTTACGATGACAGGGAAATGAACGAAGTTTAATTATTTTATCCAAGAAAATATACGGTGTTCGTATGACTAATACACGATGCGTCTTTTCACTCGGAAACCACACTAAAATTGAAGTCTGCTGTTTTAATGACGTTGACAGTTCAAACTCTGACGTTTCTACTGTCAGAAATACGAAATACCATGGGGTGGTCAACTTACATGCATGGTCAACTTACAAACCATTACCCTATATCTGGGAAAACTCTGTTTTTCGAGATACAGCCATTAGAAGTTAAAAAAAACATGAAAAATCGACAAAAATCAACAAAAATCAACTAAAACTCTTTTTTGTTGCCATTAACAATTGCAAAATCATAACCAAAGTGTATTTGCGTTCAAATGAATAAAATTCCTTCAGATACCAGCCCCTCGCCAAGTCTTTTTATTCCACGCAATCAACAAAAAAGTACTTTTCATGAAAAAATCAAAATCAAAATCAGAAAAATTCATCATGAAAAAACTAAACATGTGATAGTTTCTTAGTATAAAAGCGATATGTACATGCATTAGTGCCGCGAATTGTTTCAATATTTCGATCTTGGCATCTTGTCATTGGCATTGGCCATCTTGGCCAGAGGTTGGTTGCAGATAAATTTATTTATATAAATTTCAAATATCAAATAAATTCTTCCGAAATTTTCATGCGTTGTGTTGTTCTGACGCATTTGCAGTATATAAACGAGACATCGGCTGTTGTATTGGCAGCCAGCTATTCATCGCAGGAATGAGATTTTTGGTTTGTTAATTTACCGATATCTGTAAACAAGTCTGCCACTGTGTCATATATTCCATAAGAAATGTGCAGAGACGAAAATGTTCGCCATTTAGTTTTACATTGCCAATACATTAGTTATGGAGATTTTTATTTTGTTTATTTTTTGTCGTTTGTAAACAAATCTGCATATCTTTTTGCATTGTCTCTACACATTTCTTAGGGACATATACTACGTACAGTGGCAATGTACGTATGTGCAACCAACCTCTGATCTTGGCATTGGCCGGCCTTTGAAAATTTAAAAAATGGCCTTCCTTTCATTGGCTACTGTGCCCACACCCAGTCTAGTCAACCGATATCAGACTTTTGCGTATCGTTGGAAAGTTTTCGAGGCCAGCTATCAAATGGCACCTATTTGAAGATGAAAAAATTGAGTTGGCATGGTCTTATGAACACAAACTCAAAAAATGGTCACTTAGCCTTCTGGCCAAGTTTTTTCGAGATATGACCCTTAAAAGTTGTAAAAAACATTAAAAATCGCAGAAAATTGAAAAAACGTCATTTTCCTGGCGTAGTTGCGGGCGCTACAGTAGTTAAAAATTGATGAAAATTAACTTACGTTGATATCATTGAAATTTCTCGAGATGACAGCCCTTCACAAAGTCTTTTTATAATTTATATCATAATATCAAATTATGGAAAATGGAATTTTTTCTTGAGATTTTAAATTTATTACGTTCATAGTCAAATGTGTGAAAGAACATAGGCCATACCCCAATTGCATTAACAAAAATCCTTACAAAGTCGAGAAAACAGTGAAAGGTTTGTGACATTACACTAGCGCCAACGAATAAATGCAATGACAGATACGGCCGAATTCGTAACTACTTTTCACCATAAACGCTGAGGTGAAAAGAGCTATCAGTTAATCAGTATGAAGAATGGAGGCCTGCCTCAGTATTCTCATTAGAAACTCATGTCTACAAATAGGAAGAAAGATTAAGTATTGGTCAAGTAGTTATTGCAATAGTAAAAAAAAAAGTGAAATTCAATTGAAAGTTGATGTCAGTGATTTACGCGCTCTGAATTTTTATATTAGTTACACTGTTCGGTGGATTTCTTCAACAAAGAAAATGTGTCTGCTGAAGCAGGCCTTATATAAAATTTCCAGTTTTTACACGTAAAAGTCTTTCTGATTAAAAAAAAGTGTCTAATTTTTAGTTCTGAAGAATGCTTGTATTTATTGCAACAAAAGAATAAACTATTAAATAATGAGTTAATTATTACTCAGACCAAATGAACAAGCAGGTGGTGAATTTTTGCGTGGTAAAACTGGAATACTGAAGTATTTGACAGGTCATGAAAATAGTTCAAAATTATACCACGCGCGTCACTGCTGTGCTGCAAACCGGATGAAAACGGAGTATGACATAGGCTAGCTGTTAATCTTATTGCAAAATTCTATAACAAAACAGCTGATATAAAATAAAAAACTTTCCCAGAGTCAATGCTCGTGCCGAAAGCGAACACAAAACGTGTGATATCAATTTTAAAAAATCATTTCGGAGCGATTTTAATTCGCCTATTTTGCATTCATCCAACTATCGCTCCGAAATGTTTTTTTAAAATTGATTATTACTTGACACGCATTTTCCAGGTAACTTATTGGTATTTGGTATACGGTGACACTTGTATGACATTTAGGGCAAGAAAATACTGAAAATCCATCAATTTCACCTTAATCGATTAAAACGGGAGGATACACTTCCCCGCCATAAGGAGAAGAAGCAAAATGATCTACAACAAATTTGTTCCTTTTGAGTCTCCGAACACGGAACACCGAATTCCTAGAGCTGCCGACCAGAATCTACAACTACTCAATGTTTGAGCCAATTAACTACATGCTCATCACATATAATGAATTTTATAAATACTTTAATATCATAGAGCCAAATCAAACGAATGATTGTGATACTAGTACTATTCCAAAAATATATAAAACTTATTTAATTGATTTTAATGTTAGCACAAACACTGTCAAGCAAAGAATAACTGATTATTTTAGAAGAAATAGAACTTGGAGAGACTGAAAATACGAATTCATTATAAATATTGTAAATATATAACCAAATATTTATACCAAATAAACCACCTCTGGCGAAGAAACGCTGTATGGTGCAGAATAATAATAATAATAGTCGCTCAAACCTGATTTTCATCGTCGCCCTTCAAACACCCATTTTTGGGGTACCCAAAGGGTAGCACCACCTAACACATACACCATTGTGCAGCACTAGTCATTAGCCAAATAATGACAAATAAATTTGATGATTTCGGCAGGTGTCCCTAAGTGAAGTTAAGCCTGAATATAATAAACTAAAAACGAATTCGTGAACATTTTCCGGAAAATCGCCATAGAAGGAAAATAGAAGATCGGGGAAAATTGAGACAAGTTCTCATTCGATCGGGCAGAAAATTTCATCGAGTTGGTAGCCTGTGCCGGTATTCTGGAACACAATCCGCAAAAATCATGCGGAATTATTTCGAACGTTCAATTGGATTTTTGAAGGTAGAGAGTAAACGTTCAATCATCGATCCAACTACAAAACATTCTATTTTTGAATTGAACGTTTTATTTCTACTTCTAAAAATCCAATTGAACGTTCGAAATAATTCCGCATGATTTTTGCGGATTGTGATCCAGAATACCGGCACTGGAGGGCGGAAAAATATGCGTAGAATGCTTCATTTTCGTGATATTGCTAAAAAAAATGGCTTTATACTGAAAAAATCAGTATATATAAAGGAAGAATTCGGTAGCTTTATACTAGTACGTATTTTAAAAAATCATCAAGAGCATTTCGTAGCTGAAGGATCAAGCTTTAAAATGGTACCTAACACTTGGCCAAAAATATATTTTTGTGAGATCTGATACGGTGTGCGGTCACCACAAATTTACACAAATTTTAATATATAAATATGAAATTACCTGAAATGGAATATACCAGCATAGTTTTCATCAAAACTTTGGTCATCCGGTACGACCCGGAAGAACATTTTCGGATCCTGTGTTAATGTAGCGGTCGCAGCTAACAACCAACAATCACCTAATTCGCCTTGTTGTACATCAAATCGAGAATAGCCTTCCACAAAAAATTGTGGATTTTCAGCGATTTCATGCGGTCTTAACCATTCCACATGACGATCCATTCGTCTAGAAAATTGCAGCGAAGTATCAATTGCTGGAAACTCAGGGTCCTCAAAAAGCATTCCATTTTCCAAGCAATAGTTACGTAAAGTATTGAAATCTTGAACGTCTCGAGTATGTGTTCCACTGCCTCTTTCCCCCAGCTTTATTAGAAACGAATACGTATAAGTCAATGCATACAATTTAATATCAATCGGACTAATCTTTAATTTATTTACGGTCAATTTATTTTCTTTGCGATAATTTTATCCTATGATTAAAAATTATTTTTCTACCAAAATACCGAAATTTTTTAACAAAATTCTCACTTTTTAAGGTGTGAATCAATGTGGAATTTCATTCCCGTTCTTACCGGCGCCAAAAGTATGAAAAACCAACACAGTAAAGCGCAATGGTAATAAATTCAGCAAATCCAAAACCGTTCAGAGTTCAGTTTGCATTGCTTTTGTACCTATCGGAAGATCACTGACTTGAATCATGAATGACGTTTATCTAAGGGTCTCAGATGAGAAAATCGCTAATCGGGGAAATTTTCGGGGAATTCAGTTCAAAATCGGGGAATTTGTCTTCTTTTTTTTAAACAACTATTTTTGTAGTTATTAGCGAAATATATCCCAGAAAAATTATATTTTGAAGTATACAGCCGTTGACAACTAATAAGAAACGGGGGTAAAATTTCGATTTGTTTTCATTCATTTCAAATATTTTGATACCACTGAACAAAAAATCTATCGGCGTGAATATTTGAAGTTTTTTTACGCCAACTATGGTTATGGTTCACTTTTTGTTTTTGAAGAAAATATACGTTTGTTTTATCAAAATTTCCAAAAAATGTGGAGCAGCTAATTAGAAACGCATATACATTTGTAGTTATGTAAAACAATTCAACAAATGTATTCAAAAATCGAAAAATTGTGAGAAAAAAAATCTCAACTATATCGAGAAGTACACAATTTTCCAACTTGTGTTCACATTCTATCAAAATTTATCACTTTCTCAATTGGAGGTTGTCTCATTTTCAAAATATTCATAGATTTTCCGGCATTCACTCTTGAAATAAATGAAATAGAAACGAATCGAAATTTTAGTTCCATTTCTGTATGCTGCATGACATAAAAAATTTAAATATCCATAACACATTTTTTTTGCGCAAATATTTTTTTTCGGGGAATCGTGAAATCTCGCCGGGAATGATGTTGATTTTCGGGGAAATTCCCCGGATTAGACAATGGCCAAAGTGTTTAATTGGATTCGAACAAAACTGAACCAAATACAAAATCAAAGACACAAGAAAGAAGGGAAAAAACCTCACACTGTTCATCGACCACTACGCTGTCATACACAAGCACTCCAAAGGCGTCAGACGAGACGATTGCGTCTGTAAATGGTCCAAAACGGTCGATTAAGGATCGGCTGGGCGACGCCCAGTGGGCGTTAAAAACGCCCAAAACCAATCCAGAAAGACTATTTCTGGACCAAACACGGACTCACAATCATCGTCAAAACGCACACGTGGTAAGACAGACGATGCAACACCTGAATCTGCCGCGGGTAGCAACTTTAAACGTAAAGACATGAAACCAACGCCTGTTCAGAGCAATATACCAAATGAAGATGAAGAATTCGAACCATCGTTGGTCATGGCAGTCGTGCAAGTGCACGATGACGTCATGCACCCGATGGAAAAAACACAATTCGAAAACATTTTTGCTGCGATGAACATAATTATGTACGAGCAATTGGATTCTGGTGCTGGATGGATGCCGACATTTCATTACACATGTTTTACACGTGGAGTAGTGAAAGTTGTCGGCACCACAGCTACCGCAAGTGATTGGCTCGTTAGTATTGCCGACAATTTGAGTGAGAAGGTGTGCGAATTCAGCAAGATTCCACACCCGACAACATTTCTGGTCTTCTTTCCATATTGTCGGCAGGACAGTGGATGTTTGCTCTGCATGTTAAATGCATGCAATTCAACACTTCGGGATCTCAGATGGAGCATTGCCCGCCGTAAAGACTCGGATAAGGGCACTCATCTGTTGGTCAAAGTGAATGATAAGATCAAAAATATAACTGTTGGCAACAACAATTCATTGCATTTCGGTTTGGGCTCGGCTCTTCTTAAAGAGCTTGTACCTAAATCTCAGCCGACAATGAAAGCCCCTACTCACCAAACGGTGAGTTTTACTGTAAACACTCATGCGTCAGACGATGATGAAGATGATCTCGACTCAGAGATGCTACAAATATTTAAAGACGACAACGATTCGACAATGAGAGCCACACCATCAACTTTGTTGAGTGGAAACGGCACTCAAAGTCAATCTGGTGTGTTCATTAAACCATCCGTTCTTGGTGATGCCTTGGCACACAAAGACAGTCTTAAACAAGACGAGTCTTTGGTAGCGCCAACATCTGAAATCAATTTACCAAATACTGTAAAGGATATAGGAATGGCTGAGGGCGACGAGATGGACACAGACCAAGGCAAAGCCCATGGTCTGGCAGCTCTACCCGAAAAATAGTGTATGTTATAGTTATCAATTTATACGTTCATTGATTAGCATACTCAATTGAAGTTTCATTCACACAGCTTTCAACCATTTCAAAACGAAAATATTAATTGATTATTGAGGATGACATTGAACTGTCAAACAGTAAACAACACTTTTTTTCAGCTCTGTAAATTTCCAAATTTTATTTACAATTATTTATTGTTTAAATTATTTTTTTGTGATTAACTCAACTAAAATGAAATTTTGAATGATAATTTCATCGAGAACATTGAAGTTTTAGTGAATAACTCGAGTTTAATTGCAAAATAACACAAGACAATAAACATAATCAACGATACATAACGTATATGAGGCTGTGAGAATGAAAATGGCAATACAGGAATAAACATTCTGAAACGAAACATAAAACAGCAAACACGCAAAAGTGAATCATGGATGTTTGAGCAGCAGCAGTGAACCATGAGTATCCGTACGTGTGCGTAAATTCATGATTTGCTTCAACACAGCGCTCATTCAAGATTCACTTTTGAGAATTTTCTTTCTTAGCGGCACTTCAGTAAATATTTTTGTGACGTTGCGCATTTGTTTGTTTTCTTTCCATGGGTCGGTTTTAAAAAAATGTTATTCATTTCCAAACTCACCGTAGTTTTAATTCAATCCAGACAAAATATATTATTTCAAATCATAGACCTTGATTTGCGTTAAACAAGAGTATTTATTTTGTTAGTTTGGAATACAGGAGTAATAAAATATCTGTGGACTTTAGAAATCGTGTTTCACTTTAATTGAAGCAAAAATGTTCGATACACTTTCAAGTCCATTGGAATGATGATTCATTGTAATGGTGGTTTTGGTTGTGATTTGGCTTCGGAGTGAAAATTAAGTGATAAGGAGTGCGAATTTCGATGTGCCGATAATACCATTGGATTGGGCACATGAAATACTGTATGAGAATCGAAAAAAACAATTTAACTTTTTTTTCGATTTTTGCCTGTTTCCGATCGTCTACATGGGAAGTTTGTATGAAAACCTCGGAGCGCCGGTGTTTTACCCGTAATGTTATACACATCAACGAAGCAGTCTGCTTCACCGTAGAAAAGAAGTGCGCAGTAAGAAAACAAGAACGTACAGGTTTCGGCAACGTTGCATTATAGCGAATATGAATGAACGTAATGAGAAATGTAACGAGAAATTACGTTCATACAAACTTCCCATGTAGACGATCGGAAACAGGCAAAAATCGAAAAAAAAAGTTAAATTGTTTTTTTCGATTCTCATACAGTATTTCATGTGCCTAATCCAATGGTATTATAAGCACGTCGAAATTCGCGCTCCTTATCACTTAATTTTCACTCCGAAGCCAAATCACAACCAAAACCACCATTACAATGAATCATCATTCCAATGGACTTGAAAGTGTATCGAACATTTTTGCTTCAAATAAAGTGAAACACGATTTCTAAAGTCCACAGATATTTTATTACTCCTGTATTCCAAACTAACAAAATACATACTCTTGTTTAACGCAAATCAAGGTCTATGATTTGAAATAATATATTTTGTCTGGATTGAATTAAAACTACGGTGAGTTTGGAAATGAATAACATTTTTTTAAAACCGACCCATGAAAAGAAAACAAACAAATGCGCAACGTCACAAAAATATTTACTGAAGTGCCGCTAAGAAAGAAAATTCTCAAAAGTGAATCTTGAATGAGCGCTGTGTTGAAGCAAATCATGAATTTACACACACGTACGGATACTCATGGTTCACTTCTGCTGCTCAAACATTCACGATTCACTTTTGCGTGTTTGCTGTTTTATGTTTCGTTTCAGAATGTTTATTCCTGTATTGCCATTTTCATTCTCACAGCCTCATATACAACAGTGTAAACAAGGAAGAAGAAAAAACACATCACGATGGAGACTGGACATGATTGCAAAACAAAAAAGTGTGATGGTTCATTATTTCAGGGTGAATACCTGAGATGTTTTCTATGTAAAAACGCTATTTTCATTGAATGTATGACTAAGTGTGAATTTGCTCGTGAATTATTCTGTGCATTTGATTTGATTGACAGTAGCTCAGTAAACAAAGAGAAAATTGACAATGTTATGAAGCGGTATAAACGTTTTTTCGAAATCGGAACATCAAATTGTTGGACCTATTTTTCACTAACGACCATGCCAACACAACAGTGAGCGATGCTATTAAACTGTCATTGACGAATAAAATCGACATTCACCACCCTCCTTTGTTGATTGAATTTGAATGGCATCCGATTAACAATGGTTCTGAAAACCAGAATAACACGCATTTCAACTTCAAACGGGCTGATTATCAGCGCATGAACGAATATTTTGCTGCCGTCAACTTCGATGACTTATTCGCACACAAATCACTTGCGGAGAAGGTGTCATCCCTTCATGACGTGTTAGCGGAAGCTATTCAGTGTACGGTTCCAACGTATGTCCGCAAAAACAACCAAAAATGCCCATGGAAAAACAAAGAACTTCGGCATCTCAAGAATTTAAGGAAAAAAGCCTGGGATTACTGGAAGCTGACCAATGACAAGCGACCATTTGAAGAATTACACTAGGAATTCAATGCAAAAAACACTGAACTACACAATCAGTATGTCGACAAAATGAAATCAAACTTGAAAAGTGATCCATCTTCGTTTTGGCAATATGTTAACTCCAAACAAGGAAGCCACATAGGACCGACATTGTTTTTGCTGTTCATTAATGATATAGCGACGAAGCTAGGCCCTGACGTCTTCATTTCACTATTTGCTGATGATCTCAAAATTGCAACGATTATAAATTCACCTGATGACATCAATAAACTTCAATCGGCAATAAACAAACTCAAAATATGGTGTATTGAAAACGATCTACACCTCAACCTTGATAAATGTGCAATCATGTCAATCTCAAATCGCCAGACTGCGAACATCGTAATTGGTAAATACTTTTATGGTGCCCATGAATTTCGTAGAGTCAACGAACATAGAGATCTCGGTGTACTCATTGATTCAAAATTGAACTTTATCGAACACATTAACGCCATCACTGCTAAAGCAGCGTCGACTCTGGGTTTCATCAAGCGATTTTGCTACGACTTCAGAGATATTTGCACACTCAAGTCACTCTACTATGCTTTGGTTCAATCAGTACTGGAGTATTGCAGTGTGGTTTGGCTCCCGTTCTATGAATGCCACAAAGGGAAAATTGAAAGTATTCTCATTCAATTTACAATGTTTGCGTTGAGAGAATATCAAAATGCAGCGAACAACTACACGATTTCGAGCTACGATCAACGCCTGTTAAAACTTGACATGCAATCGCTACAAAGACGACGTATAAACGCTTCAATGATGTTCTTCTACGATCTCATCAATGACATTATTCATTGCCCGCGACTAAAAAACTTCGTCACCCAAAATACAAATGCAAGAAATACGCGAATTTCATATTTATTTAAAATTATCGACCAGCGATTGAGTATCACGAAAACCGCCCCTATCAACCAAATGTGTTCATACTCCAACTTGATTAAACCATTATTTCAACAATCGTCTTCACGCAACAACTTTAAATCGTCACTCAAAAAACTTCCTGATACTGTCTTCAGGATAAAGTCATTAGCTAATACCTACAGCACGCATTTTTTCCTAACCTAATGTGATTTATGCTATAAGCAGAAAAATGTCTATTTATCACTCATTCCATTTAATGTAACTAGTTAATTATATTATCAAATTTAATCGGCTATGCAGAATCAGCTCTATTTACAATATTTATTATATTTTTATTTTTTTTTCAATCATAAGAATTGAATAAAAACAGCCAGTCTTTGGCGGTGCATTATTATTATTATAAAAGAGCACTGATAACATACCAAAAACCATGCGGTTCGGCGACTCCAAGACATCCAGCGAATCGGAGCAAGCAAATTTATTTGCTGACTTCTTCGGGAGCAATTACTCCACATCTACGACACCCAATAATCAACCGTCACCTCAGTCTGAAAGCACCTCTTGTTTCCAGCTAGACCTTGATTTTGGCATGACTGAAATGACGAAGGTCAACACCAAGAAAGGTGTAGGACCTGACGGTATTCATCCTTTGATTTTGAAGGAACGTGCTCAGACGCTTGCTAGTCCGTTGACTAAGATCTTCAATGAGTCGCTTTCATCTGGCATTTTTCCCGACGAATGGAAACGATCGAGTGTATCACCCATATTCAAAAAGGGCACCAGATCGGACATTGAAAACTACAGGTGCATAGCAAAACTACCAACGATCGCTAAATTCTTCCTCAACGTAAATTTGCTTGAAATTGTAAGTGATCGCATCTCGTCCAACCAACATGGATTTATGAAAGGTCGATCTACAGCATCAAACCCAACCGAGTTTGTGTACTACGCCCAGAGTGGCCTGAACATTGGAGCTCAAGTTGATGTCCTGTACACAGACTTTACGAAAGCCTTCGATCGAGTAGATCACAGCATTTTGATTCAAAAATTGAGGTCATTTGATCTGCCTTAAAATTTGCTGACATGGCTTAAGTCGTACCTGGAAAATCGTGTTCAATTTGTCAAGCACGGAGCAAGTGAGTCGAACGATTTTACAGCGTCGTCGAGTGTCCAACAGGGGAGCCACCTTGGACCAACACTGTTCCTGCTATTCATCAACGACATCGTGGATCAAATGTCTCCGGACATCATGATATTACTGTTTGCTGATGATATCAAAATTGCCAAAGTCATCTAATCTCAGCAAGATTCAGAGATATTGCAACAAGCCATCGACAAACTTAAACATTGGTGTGACGTGAATCGGTTGCACCTTAACCTCAATAAATGTGCAGTGCTATCTATCTACAAGAAACGTCAGCATTCGGATACAAACTACACTTATGGCGACCATACCTTTGACAAAGTGACTGGACACAAGGACTTGGGTGTCCTAATTGACAGAAAGCTATCTTTTGGCAAACACATCGACATGGTCACTTCGAAGGCAACGGCTGCACTTGGCTTTGTCAAACGCTTCTGCCACGATATCACCGACGTTACCACACTTAAGTCGCTGTATTTTGCATTGGCTCAATATCACCTCGATTACTGCGCCATGGTATGGCTTCCATTCCACAGGATCCACAGCGACAAAATCGAATCCGTGCAATGCCAATTCACTATGTACGCTCGTCGAGAATACCCATCCGTGCATAACCAATACTCAATCACATCGTACGAGCAGCGATTGTCAGACTTCAACATTATTAGTCTTCGCCGTCGACGTGTCAACGCGTCATTGACTTTCTTTTACGACATCATCAACGGCAACGCTAACTGTCCAACAGTTAGTGACCAAGTCTCATTTCATCATGGCCGTTCGTTGAGGCAAAGTGAACAATTCAAGGTCAATGACAAGCACATGAAGTTGGTGCGCGAGGCTCCAGTTCCTCAAATGTGCAAAATGGCGAACATGTTACCGGAACTGTTCACAGCAGCGACCTCAAAGACGAATTTTGCATCATCGGTTCGCAAAATGACGGACACCACTTTTGGATCGCTTTGCAAACTCAAATGACTATCTGGCCGCCTAGTCAATTTTTCATCCTGGTAACCTCATTTTTTGTATATGTTCTCTACGAGGACACGTTGATACTGCCCACATTAATGATGAAATTTCGATTTTCATGTTGCCGTTAAACCCGATCCATGATCCCAAGCGGACGAATTCATCAAGGACAAAGCATACTGCCCGGGTGCCATTTGGGTTGCTTCTGATTGCAACAAACATGAGCGGGGCTGTCCCAGGTTCCAACTACCCACGTGGAAGTCAACACATCTCACACGGATCACACAGCAAAATCAATACTAAAAGACTGACGAATTTTTCCATACATTCTTTTATGTGTATTGAAAAGATGATCTTATCGGTGATGTTTACATTTATTTATTGTAAATTTTTATTTTTATTTTGTGCTTTGTTGTGGCCATCCACGATTTGGCGAGTTAATATTCTTAACTTTGAAGTCAATTTTGAATTATTACCATTTAGCATCAAATGATCTAGTTACGTTTCAAATCATGGTCCATGTCAACTCAATGCACTCTGCAATCAACATGGATCTGCCTTTAAGACGTAAAACTTTTCGTCAATTTATCCACAGGTATAAATTGAGTGACGACTTTTGCAGTCTCAAAGTCTTGAATTTAACGCGTAACAGTTAACGCTTCACATAGCCTTTGTCCCTTTGGAAACGTTTACCAAGGGTTATCCTGGACCGTTTACTATAGACTGCTATAAGCATTTCCATCTTGGTTGTATGACTGCTTTCGTTTTCATGTTCCTACTATTGTGATTACCTCATAATTTACGAAAAGAGCCAGGTTTTTAACGGGGTGAGAACTGAAAGTTATCGAAAGTTTCTGCGACTATTGTTCATTATTTATGAAAATTGTAACAGTCTTGCACTCTTTTCCGGCCAAACCTCTAACAAAACCCACATTATATTCAGCCAGAGCTTGGCGGTGTTTAATAAAAATAAAAAATAAAAAAAAATTAGGTTGATAAGATTCTACGATATTATTAACATATTATCTTATTATTAATAAGATCGCCATTTTATTAAAAAGTTAATAAGATCCATCTTATTAATAATAAGATAATCTTATTGAAATATTAATAAGAAAATCGGATTTTACTAACCAATTTTCAAAAAAAAATTGGGAAGAAAAGTTTCATACTAAAAACATATCAAATATCGTCAGATGCACTTTTCTTCAATATTTCGTCGTTTGACGATATTATAAGATGGATCTTATTAACTTTTTAATAAAATGGCGATCTTATTAATAATAAGACAATATGTTAATAATATCGTAGAATCTTATTAATCTAATAATATGTTAAGTTTGAGTTAATAATATGTTAATAATACGCCCCGTCAATAATATGTTAATAATACGCCCCGTCAATAATATGTTAATGCCTGTAAATCTTTACCGGATATTGATAACATTTATCCGGTTAAGTTACAAAGGAGCTCGAAAATAGTTGGGAGTGTCAGTTTGTATAATTCCGTTCGAATGTAAACGCAACCTTTTAGT
>NW_022597015.1:0-3610 GCF_009176505.1 Sitodiplosis mosellana | reverse complement strand
TTTATGAAAGACAAAGATGGTGATTGGCTGTTTGTGAATGTGCCTTGAACATATTTTGGCTGTAGATTTGCTGCATCTAGAGGACATTTCAATAGTCGTTTCGAACGCCCTAATACCGTGTATGTGCGGCTAAGCGTGTGACTTTTGACTGGTATTGCGTAATTTTGCATGCCGTAATACAGATTATTTGCATTCCTCGATTGTTCTTAAAGCGTGTGTTTTTGAATTGAAAATCAAAACATTTATTGTGTCCAATTAAAATGTGAATTTGGTTTGCGTACATTTTCTTCAAAGTATTCATGTTGGTTGGGCGAGATGCGATCACGAACGATTTCAAGCAAATTTACGTTGACGAGGTGCTTGAAGAATTTAGCGATCGTTGGAAGTTTTGCTATGCACCTGTAGTTTTCAATGTCTGATCTGGCGCCCTTTTTGAATATGGGTGATACACTCGATCGGGAAAAATGCCAGATGTGAGCGACTCATTGAAGATCTCAGTCAACGGACTAGCAAGCGTCTAAAAATGTCTAAAGTACTAAAAATGTACTAAAATCTAGTAAATGTTGAAAATCGTAAAAATACCCAAAAGTAAAGGTTTTAAACAATTTAGTACTTTTTAGTACATTTTTAGTACTTTTAGAACATGGTATGCAAAGATCTTGAGGAGTACTAAAAAGTTGCCACAGACACTATTGCTCTACTTCGAGCCGTTGAGAAGTTATAGGACTTCAAAAATGTTGCAAAAAAATTACAAAAAATCGAAAAAAAATTGAAAAATTCCAATGTAAAACCTCTATTCATGCCCAAATATGTTCAATCACATTGAAATTTCTCGAGAAATGACAGAAAAAACGAAAAAAAAAATTCGTGAAAAACTTTGAAAATCGAAAAAAATCCAAAAAATAGGTAAATTCCTGACGGGTTTTGGGTCAGATCATCATTAATTTTCCTAATTCATTCCATTCTATCAATAAAACCGCCCAAAAAGCGAAAAAACGAAAAAAAAATTTAAACTTCGCACTTTAATTAAAGTTCGAACTTTAACGAAGAATCTCAAAAAAATCCAAAAAATTAATGAAACCTTCGGATGTTTTGATGCAAAACATCATTATTGCGCCCAACAATTTTCATGGCAACGAAAAATTTCAAAAATATCCACTATCAAAAATTTTGACTTTCAACTTTAATTAAAGTTTGAGCACTTTGAATCAGCATTAATGTTTTGTTTAAAAAATGGATTTATTGCTAGTACAGCAATGGCAAAATTTGATCGAATTGTTATTTATGGATTTCTTGGAAACTCAATGTCTAGCCCAATGTATATTCACATAACGGTTCGATATTCAAGAATATGCATGAAATATCATTTGATTGAGCTCAGTTGTCTTGCAGCAATGAGCGAAAAAACAACTTATTCGTTCAGCCCAGAATGGCTAGAACGAATCGTCGATGTCGATAATCAAAAATTTAAAATAAGTAAGATTTATGCCGGTCACACCGATATTCTTAGGCTTGTAATTTCAGTTTATTGTTGAGGTAAGAATTTCGACTATATCTACTTTTCTTGAAAACAAATTTCAACTATCTTTGCTTTTTTTTATTAAAAAGGCAACTATTTCAACTTTTATCCGCTTCAACTATTTCGACTAAATTTTTCTTTAAAACGAGTGGCAATTCTGCATATATTTATTTCCAAAGAAAATGTTTTTCATTTGTTCATTCCATTTTCATCATTTATTTGAAGTTTTAAGTTTTTGAATTGTCACAAGATTTGTAACAAATTTTAATATAAAAATTTGTTTTCGGAAAAGATTTGCTACACAAATTTTGTTACACGGAACATACTTAGCGGCAAATGTGTGACATTTCAGTGGCATGGAACTAATCATGTGGCAATTATGTTCCCGGGAATAACTAATGTACTCCAAAGATTTAGCATAAGAGCATTTTAGGCTCCGCCCAAGTGCGCTATACCAGTGGCACATCAACATTTGCAACCGATTAGCAACGAAATTTTTGTTGTATAGAAGATGTATATAACGATTTGAAACTGGATTTTGGCAGTTTGTATTACTAGTGAACGGAGTTGAAAACATATCACGATCTTTGGGCATGAACAAGGTATTAAAAATGCAATTTCAATTCAATTTTCGTTCCATTGTTGTCCATGAACTCTAACAAAACGTCGTGAACCCATCTTCGTGTGAATAATATAAACGTGGAAGTATTGAAGCGAGCACGAACTTACGCTGAATTTCCTTATAAATATGAACAGTGGATTCACATTCAGTTAAAAAAAAATGTATATAACGAAATACGATGAAGAAAATAAACTGTGGAGTGGTCGGGATGATAAACCGTTATACAACCCAGAGATTTTATTGGCCCAAGTACTGTTCAGTGCAATGGAACTGCATGCACCAAAAATAGCTCAAGTATATTCATTTTTATCCGAATATATTGGATTTATCAGCATTCAAATTTCCAATATTGAGCACAAATGATCAAATCAAGTGATTCATTGTTACTTTTCCGTACACAACGTGTCAAGGGAAAGTATAGGAATTGGTCCCGAAAACTTTTTTCGCAAAATTGGTTTAGATCATCATAAAAACTCATGAAACGCGTAGAAAACCACTTTTTGAGACACTTTTCCGTTCGTGTGCCGTCGTCGTTGTCGTTGGTGTTTGTTAACACGATAACTCAAAAAATAATTGAGATAATCAAAATCTGGAAATGCCAAAAGTTTTGTATTTGGAAAACTTAGTTTAAGTTCGAAGATGAGCCATTTTCGATTTGATCCTGGGGTACTTGCCCAAAGAAAAACCTCAAAAATTGACACTTTTGTATGGGAGGTACCTGTAAATCGACTCCGATTGACTTCAAACTTTCTGGGATTTCATTCTTTGAGAGAAAAATAAGATTCTGAAAGTTTGAAACCAATCGGAATCGATTTACGGGTACCTCCCATACAAATTTTTTGAAATTTTGACTAAAATTACCGATTTTTGGACAATTTTGTATGGGAGGTACCCGTTAATCGATCCTGATTGGCTTCAAACTTTCTGAAGTTTCATTTTTTGGAGAAAAAATAAGATTCTGAAAGTTTCATGTTGATCGCATTTGCAGAAGTTTGATTTTTTGTCCTCAATTTTCGTCGAAATTTTCTTGGAAAAAATTGAGGGTCAAAAATCAAACTTCTGCAAATGCGATCAACATGAAACTTTCAGAATCTTATTTTTTCTTCAAAAAATAAAACCTCAGAAAGTTTGAAGCCAACAGGAATCGGTTTACGGGTACCTCTCATACAAAATTGTCGAAGTTTTAGTTAAAGTGACCGATTTTTCAATTTATTTTCTTTATTATATTTTCACTGCCTTTATTTCAAGAAAATTCACAAAAAATAACCAAAAGTACATACGGAAAACGCAGGCCAACGGTACGGAAAAGTTCGGGATTATCAATGTAATTCTTTTTCTATAATAATAAATTAAATTCAATAAAATGAAATGAACAAGAGATTTTATATACATAATCGATTGAAACCATAGTTAGACACCAAATTCATTCGAGCCCAAAAGGTATGGGTTATACCTTAAACACACTGGTC
>NW_022597014.1:0-4143 GCF_009176505.1 Sitodiplosis mosellana | reverse complement strand
ATTGCAAATATTGTAAATATAACAAGATTTATTTATGCTAAATAAACCACCTCTGGCGAAGAAACGCTGTATGGTGCAGAATAATAATAATAATAGTATTGATACGACACAAGTTAAATTAGCCTACAAAACACAGTTTAATTGTGACTTGAAAGAAAGAGTACCTGATTGGTCTCCAAGTGTTATTTGCGAATCGTGTTACCGCAGATTTTTGGACAATAAAAGACCACCAAGTTTTCGCGAGCCAATGAAATGGAATATTCCAACGAATCACCCGCATGATTGTTATTTTTGCAATTTTGTCAAAGTGGAAGGTATTGCACGTAAAGACAGACCGACGACAGTGATTTATCCAAATAATACATCAGCTATTCGACCGAAATATGACCATGATATTGAAGATCAAGAAAATATTGAAGAAGAACAAGCCGACGCTGCAGAAGTACAGCCAATGGAATTTGACGTTGAACCTTTGCCGATTGAAGAACTGCCAACAGTGCACGCCGCGCAAAGTGAAATTCAAAGTGAATTCAGTTTTCAACCGCCGAGTAGCGGTGACTTATTCCGCCCACCGCGACATTATTCAGAACTTCAGCCAGCACCACCACCGGAAAAGAAAATTAAATTGGATCAATTGGTTCTGGCTGATATAGTTCGTGACATCAATCTTCCCAAAGAGGATGCCATTTAATATTTCATTTTTAATTCTATTTCATAGTCAACGCCGAAGTGAAATATTTCAAGACGCGTAGCGACAAATTTTACCGATGGTTCGATCGAGACAAAGAGCTAACTTTTTGCACGAATGTCACTGCGCTCTTTCACACACTTGGATACGAACACAACCCAAATGAATGGCGCCTTTTCATCGATGGATCGTCATCAGCACTCAAAGCTGTGCTATTGAACATTGGAAATAAGCGACCACCAGTGCCGATCGCATACTCCAAAACCATGAAAGAATCGTATGAGAATTTCAAGATTCTTCTTCACAAAATCAACTACGAGCATCATCAATGGCGTATTTGCGGAGATTTCAAAGTCATAAACATACTGACGGGCTTACAAGGGGGATTCACAAACTATATGTGCTTCCTTTGTTTGTGGAACAGCCGCGCAATAAAACAACACTACACGGACAGAGTTTGGAGACGAAGAAAAAACCGCACAATTGGCAAATTTAACGTTCAAAGCGCTTGTATGGTAAAACCAGAAACGGTACTTTTCCCATCGTTACATATATTTTTGGGCCTCGGAGCACAGTTGATTAAAACATTTCCGAAAAATGGACCGGGGAAAAATTACATCAAACAAAACATTTGCTATTGGATTACGCCAGCTAAAATTGAACTCGGCACATTCACAGGCCCTGAGCTCAATAAGATTCTTGACGATGATGGATTTTACAATATTGTGTCTGCAAAACACAAGGCTGCGATCGATTCACTCAAAGCGGTTAGAGTGGGTTTCTTGGAAACTATCGTGCTCCAAATTATAGAGAATTGGTCCAAACAATGCTCAACCGCTATAAGGCAATAAACGCTCGTATGTCACTAAACGTGCACATACTGTACGATCATCTTGATGAATTCGTCGACAACCTAGGTGACTATTCCGAACAACACGGGGAAAAGTTTCATCAGAATATCAAAGAAATGGAAAGGAGATACGGTGGAAAAGATTTAAGAATGATGTTGGCCGATCATTGCTGGACGTTGATACGAGAATCACCAGAATATGGAACGATGTGGAAACGAAAAGCGAACAGAAAATATTTCAAAAAGAATGAAACATGAACAATTTTTTCTTCATCTTATAGTTTCAGTGCGTATTTCCTAAAAAAAAGAGTTATTCGAATCATAACAGGTTTTTTTCAAAACAATTGATATTAAAAAAATTAAAAATTAATTAAATTTAAGATTAACATTATAAAGCAATAAGATTTCCCACTACTAAATTTTACAACAAAATTCATAGCAATAAATATAAAAAAAGACAAAATGTTGAGTATTGAACTTCTTTTGAATTTTCCCAGGGATTTGGTAACTGGATATGAATACGGTATGGTATTTTATTTATTTTTATTAAACAGTTGAACTCGTGTAGATGAATTTTGCCTGTTCCAGATTGCAAATAGCCTTAAAAATGATTGTAGCTCTGAGAGTAAAGAATCGCTTCTACGTAATCGTCTGAACAAATTGCCTCTTGAACAGATAGATAGAAAACCTATAATTACCGAGTATTGGTGTAAAAACTGAGTTTCATCAAGAAATTTGTTGCTCCTGAAACGTAGAAACGCTGGATGTCATAGCACCGATTTTCGACCATAACCATGGCCCATTCTGTACTCAGGGCGGCCTCAACTATCGCCTGGCACTGGAACATCCCATGTGCCAATTAAAAAAAAACACGCGTCGGACTGTGTAATTAGTTGTTTTACTTTTATTAGAGGCAGCAATTCAAGTGGATGTACTTGAGTCCATTTTCATAGATCGAAATAGTTTTTCAAGTTGAAAACATGACACTTTATTTTATTCGACACTGCGCCTTCTTGATAGTTCTCATATAAATGAGCCCAGAAGCGCCAACTGGTGCAAGAACATGTAATAGAACCGTTGTATACCAATAGTATTAAAAGCTTACACGTTGGGTATACTGTTATTGCCTGTTTTGAATAGTAGTTCTTTCACATAAAAACATAAAAATCTGCTTGCATTACGCTGATATCTCTCTTATTCCATTGATATTTTTTCCAAAGGAGAAAAAAAAATATTTCAAGCCTCAATTGCACAGCATATCACTATTAGAATCATTGTGTCAACATGAATCAACCAATAAACAAACCAAAACAAACACAAACCACACAATGAAATACCACGTTTGTATAAATATAGCAATCACTTGAAGAGAAAAACTCAAAAAAACAATATTCTAATATTTTAGAAAATATAAAATTAAATGAAATTTTTGTGTTTTCACGTGTTTTCATCAACATGAATAACTGCGACAAATGTCACTTCATGTTGTCATTGAAACAATCGGAACGTGGAACGTCAACAAATGAACTGACATTTGTTCGTAATTCTTAAGTTACTCTTGTGTTGACAAAAGCACGCAAAAACACGAGAAAAATGTTTGATTTTACGTTTTAAAATAACAAGATTAAATTCTTGCATTGAAAAAAAAAATATTCGCGCTTTTTAATAAAAATAAACCCAAAATATTTCTTGAGAACAGAAAACCGCTCAATAAGCAATTGACACATGTATATATTTGTATACAAGCTTTTGAATTTGACGTACGTTGTGCTTGTAAAACTTGTTCTTGCACCAGTTGGCGTTGACGTAAGAAGGCATAGCGTCGATTTTATTACCTCGTTCGACAAATTTCAACTTTTTTCTCGCACAAGAGAAATTCCGATGGCGTTTGTTAGAAGACCCCAAAACAAACACTTCTGCATCATTAGAATGTCCGGAACCACGTCTAGATTTTTTTTTATCGATTTCGGTAGTTCTTCTGGGAACCTGAAAAATCAGCGAATTTTTCTTACACTCAAAACATTATTTTTTGCTCATTTCTTGGCTGGTATTTATTTAAAATGATTGAAAACAATTGAAACTACAATAATACATTAAATTCAACTATCTGGTGAGAGCTATGAGGTAGAATGTCGAGAAAATAGTCTATTTTTCCAGTTTTTCGACCAAAGCTCGAGCAATATACATTTTTTTCATTCACTCTGTTCAGCAATATTGTAGCCAGAGTATAGCTGAGCAACACTCCTGAACATATCAACTCGAAAAACCAACATCCAGTCCACTTTATTGTCTCAAAATCACTTTTCGCTATAAAACGGTATTTTTGTGCATTTTCGAAGTCCTGAAACTTCTCAACTGCTTAAAATAGAGCAATAGTGTCTGAAGAAACTTTTTAGTACTCCTCAAGAAATTTTCAGGCCAAGTACTAAAAAGTACTAAAAAGTACTAAAAGTGTACTAAAAACTACTAAATTGTTTTAAACACTTTGGATGGCTCCGGTCAACTCTGGGTGATGAAAAACTATACTAACTCGTGTTAAATACTCCCTTTTTGACCGTAGTAAACACTAGTGTTTGGTACTTATCCGGAAAATTGAAGTTTCAAT
>NW_022597013.1:0-2998 GCF_009176505.1 Sitodiplosis mosellana | reverse complement strand
GTATTATGATTCCGAGAATCTTGATGTTGGGTATTCAAATGAAATGAAACATCTGATTGTCTTTATTGTCGTCTGAAAACTTTATTCTACTCTCTTTCAAAAATGCAAAATAATCAAGTATTGAAAAAACTGAACTTTAATCGAAGAACTGCAAATCAGTCAAATATTTGTAGAATGAACTTTGATTTTAATTAAATCAAAAAATGTGGACGTAAATAATAAACTATCTCGACAAAATGTTTAATAAGCAAGTTGAATGAACTGATTTTTTTTGTTTCTTTTTGATGAAATTAGACAAAAGTTACCGAATCGAAATCAATTGGTCGTTATTGCGATGCAACACTTTTTTGATGAAGTTAGACAAAAGTTACCAAACCGAAATCATTTGGTCATTATTGCGATGCAACACTTGAAAACAAGTATCCAAACACTTTAACAAAAACAAAAATGTGTGTATTATTTATTGTGGAAACAGCTGTAGTTTGTTTCTTATATTCTTTTGATGTGGTCTCGTAGTTCGCTGGTCTTTTTTAAATTATCTGTTTCCTGCTGATTGATTTTTAGATGGTATGTTGCAGGGTTGTGTCCCAAAATGATGGTTGTGGCGTATGCAATCGAGAAAATGCCACAGGAACATCCATCTGGTTGCAACGTTGCCGGTTCGATGAATTGATACTGTGCTCCGGGGTACAGGCGAGTGAGGATGTTTCGTTGATATACGTCCAATCTTTTGAAATGATTGCCCTCCCCGTGTAGACTGTATAGTGAACTGTGGTGTAATGGCCAAGAAAGCTGGCCCGGTCGCTGATATGTAATTTGCAGATCGTCTCGTTCGGCTAGAAGTCGTTTGTATCGCTCTTGTTTTTGTCCATAGCAGACTGGATGCATATTGAATGGTATGGTTCTGTTTGCGTTCACCAAATTTATAATGAACATATCGATTGTCAAATCATTTAAGAATTCTGTTCCAACAATTTGATTTGTGATTGATTCTAGATCTGTATTCTTTGTAGTTTCACACAAGTCTCCGATTTCGTAGTAAAATCCATCTTCTTCCAACTCGGGAAAATCCACATTGTTGAGAATAAATGAGACTTCAGAGGCGCATCAATTCACAATTTTTAATCACATTCGCTATCAGAATCACTATTCAATACCGATTGGATACGAAAAAAAGGTGGGTTAGCGGGTTCTAGGTTGTTCCTGGGCCCCTATTATTTTGATGAAATAAATTGAGTGGGAGTGATAAAATTCACCTGGGAGCATATTTTGTGTACCTCCCGAACAAAAATTCGATTTTTCAAGGAATTTTGAACTAACATACCGATTTAATACCAAAAATGTGGGTTAGAGGGTTCTAGGTGGTTCCTGGGCCCCTATTATTTTGATGAAATAAATCGGGTGGGCATGATAAAACCCACCTGGGTAGCCTTTTTTGGGTACCTCCCGAACAAAAGTTCGATTCTTTGAAGGTTTTTCATAGGCTAGGTATCCTAGGGTACATCTGGGGTGGCATGAAGCAGTCAAATCATTTTTCTGCGGTTCCCATTCTTCATCTGAGGTGGTCATTTCTAGGACGGCCTGAAATATCGTTTTTGTTGTATTCGTGCGTAATATAAAATATGTAGTCTTACCTTTTTTGGCAAATCGATGCGACGGCGAAACATGTTAAGAAATGTTGACAGCAGGTTTCCCATTTTTTCGTCGTTTATTCTTCTTTTTCAAAAAAATTGAGATTCACAAATCAATGCGATGCAGAAAAATTTTATGTTTGGAAAAAATCGGATGCGACTTGACAGATAGCTAGACACATTGTGAAAAAACGCGCCGACGAGTACTTCTATCTTTCACTTGTATGGAAAGAGATATGTCAAATTAGTTGTTAAGTTGAAACGGTTAAACGGTTGAACGGTTGAACGTTCAAAAATTGACATTCAAAATTGTCGTTTCTCTTCCATTTAGTACAGGCCCGTAGCCAGAAGGCGGAGCCACCCCACGAATTTTTTCAGCCACCCCAAAAATCATTGTCATCTCAAAAATCAAAATGCGGAATAAAATCATCGTAATGAATTCATTTGGAGAGCCGAAAGTTAAATGCTTGAATATGAATAATCGTGAAGCAAATATAATTCATGGAATTGAAATTAGAATGAGTTGCATTACGTTCTTCAATAGTATTAGTCAACACAAGAAAACAGCCGAACGATACACTTCCAAACGAATTGCCGAACGACTTCTGAATTTTGTTTTATTCCATCTTCTATAATGACTTGATATTGAGACCTATAAAATCATTCTCGATATGCTTTTGTTTATAACGAATATTTATCGTCTGCGACATTTATTGTAATTCATTCCCATGCTCTTATTCTTGAAAAGAGTGTTAGATTTATTGGAGCCAGCCAATAAATTGCATCAGTCGCGAGAAATGAGCTACGTCAGAGCAATCCTTCTGATTGATTTGGTCATCGAGAACATAAAAAAGTTACAAAGTAAAAAAGTTTCAACGAATTTGAAACTAAAGCAACTGAATTTATGGTCGAAAATGATTTGCCGCCAGTCCAAGCAAGCCGAAATCGACGACAGTTGAAGAAAATTCTACAATAAATAAAGGGAAAATTAAGTTTCAGGATATTAAATATCAAAAATTTTCTATTGAAAAATTGAAAATTACGCGCCACCCCAAAAATTGGTCATGCCACCCCATACAATCAATCCTGGCCACGGGTCTGATTTAGTAAAATTATTTTACATATATATTAATTTAGAATAAATTCAATTTTTCAGGTTTCTTGGAAGTTCGAGCTGCTGGAAACGTCAATCGATCAAATCGTTTGGAAGAATACATCGACAAATTTTGCTCTACGAAGGCAGCAAAGAAAAATTGAATGCGTTTCTCTAACGTGTTCTAAAAAGTAAAAACGTTCAGTACAAATTTAGCTTTCTTGTCATTGATTCTAAGCGCCATTACGTGGCCGAATTTTTTTACAAAAAAAAA
>NW_022597012.1:0-6322 GCF_009176505.1 Sitodiplosis mosellana | reverse complement strand
CGATATATTTCGGATTCTTGGAATCCATCTTCAGGGTCTGTAAAAAATCGACATATGATTTAACATTTTGTATGAATAATTTGAATATTTTGGCTTTAAATAATAAATTACCAAGAGTTTAAACTCTAATAGTGAACCCGATTCAATGGGGTAGCGGACATAGGTTCCCAAACGGACCGGTCCGTGGTCCGTCGGTCCGCGGACCGACGGACCAGACTCACGGACCAACTGACCAAATTCACGGACCGACGGACCGGACTCACGGACGTATGTTTTTACTATCTAAATCAATTCAAGATGAAATGACACTACGCCTTTGAGAATATTCTTTGAGAAGACTATTGTGTAAGTATTTTTACGATGGCTCGGTTATTTTTTATTTCAGCTTTTGTACGAATTTTAAAGCACTGAGTGCTTAATTTATTGTGCTGAATAAAAATAGCGTCTCCTTCGGCTGCGCATGCTCACATTGGCTTATTCTCGATCTGCTCAACATCTTTCGTGTTTACTAGAGTGGTCCAAAAAAAAAAGATGGTCGAAGAAAAAAAGTAACGTCCAGTTTCGAAAAATATACCTCAATAAAATAGGTTTTGTCCAAAAAAACGATATGGGTACCATATAAAATTCCGTGCCAAGTCCCATATGCAAATTTTCATGACAGCGATTTCGGAAGCCATTTTAGATCGCAACATTTCGACCGATTCCACTATTCTAGCCAATTTTCGGCAAAAACTGTTGATGGGAGTTTGTTTGGCTCGTCAATATCTACAACTTTTACCAAGACATCAGCCCTTGAAAAGGCCTTCTGGGCCAGTTACAGTGTAAAATGACCGAAAAAATGGCAAATTTTCGGCAATTTTCGCATTTTTTGCTCTACTGGTCACCCAGGCGGTAAACTTTTGTTCAGTTTTTGACTTTTATCGTGTAGCTAGAACCTGGACAAACATTTTGGTACTTGTCAGACTGCGATTTGGATGGAATTTGGCGACAATTGATTCACACATATAAGACAAATTTCTGGCCAAAATGAGCAAATCATAAACATGAGCTTCGGTTTGACAGGTAAAAGCAAATGATTTCTACCTTTTCTGCCTTTGAACATCTAGTATGGTCATTTACAAACATTTTGGGTACTTACATGACCAAATTGAGTGATGTTTTCACATATTTCTGGCCGCATATTCGATTTCAACTCCCAAAACATCGACTTTTGACCGAAAAATCCTTAAATATAGGCTTTTCAGGGATAGTATCTTAGCACAAAGTTATTTTTTCTCGAAAATAGGGGGAGGCTACCCAGACAAAAACTCTCAAAATTGCTTTTTTAAGGTACCTCCCGAACAAAATATACGTTTTTCATGGATTTTACTATGAAAATATCAATTTTTGTTCGGAAGGTACCCCAAAAATCATTTATAGGAGCTTCTGTGTGAGTAGATTCCCAATATTTCTCGAAAAAAATAACTTTGTACTAAGAAACTCATCCAAAAAGTGTATTTTTGGGGTACCTCCCGAACAAAAATTGATAATTTCATAGAAAAATGCATGAAAAACGTATATTTTGTTCGGGAGGTACCTTAAAAAGTCAATTTTGAGAATTTTTGTCTGGGTAGACTCCCCATATTTTCGAGAAAAAATAACTTTGCGTCAAGACACCACCCCTAATAAGCCTATACTTAAGGATTTTTTGGTCAAAAGTCGATTTTTTGGGAGTTTAAATCGAATATGAGGCCAGAAATATGTGAAAACATCACTCGATTTGGTCATGTAAGTACCCAAAATGTTCGTAAAGGACCATACTAGATGTTCAAAGGCAGAAAAGGTAGAAATCATTTGCTTTTACCTGTCAAACCGAAGCTCGTATTCGTGATTTGCTCATTTTGGCCTGAAATTTGTCTTATATGTGTGAATCAATTGTCGCCATAGTTCATCCAAATCGCAATCTGAGAAGTACTAAAATGTTTGTACAGGTTCTAGCTACACGATAAAAGTCAAAAACTGAACAAAATTTTACCGCCTGGGTGACCAGTAGGGCAGAAAATGCGAAAAATGCCGAAAATTTGCCATTTTTTCGGTCATTTTACACTGTAACTGGCCCAGAAGGCCTTTTCAAGGGCTGATGTCTTGGTAAAAGTTGTAGATATTGACGAGCCAAACAAACTCCCATCAACAGTTTTTGCCGAAAATTGGCTAGAATAATGGAATCGGTCGAAATGTTGCGATCTAAAATGGCTTCCGAAATCGCTGTCATGAAAATTTGCATATGGGACTTGGCACGGAATTTTATATGGTACCCATATCGTTTTTTTGGACAAAACCTATTTTTTTGAGGTATATTTTTTGAAACTGGACGTTACTTTTTTTCTTCGACCATCTTTTTTTTTTGGACCACTCTAGTGTTTACCAATAACAACCAATAATTAAAAGAATGTAGAATGTTAGTTGATCGTACATTATATTTGAAAAACATAAAACACAATGATCCAACCAAATTCAGTTAGAATAATTTTCCTAATGATGAAATTACTATTGATCAACTATTCGATGCGTCTTTTGCACAAGATTTTCCATTGGTTCATAAGTCTTGGTTTGGTTTTATATGATTTCTCGAAAAGGCATTTTTTCCAGCTCTTCGGGAATTATCATGATAACAATTTTACTATTTCACGTTTATCAACTAATGATCATGTTTTTCTTGTGGAATTTTGAAATTTTGAACGAAATTAAGCAAAAAGTTATGAATTTCATTGATTTCTGTGTTGTGTTTGTTTTTTTACTTGGCGAAGCATTCTCTAAGCTCTGAATCAAAGGCTCTTAATCAAATATCGTAATTTTCACAAATCGAGAGCCGGAAAAACAAAATGACAATTCACACCATAAGTGAAAAACCGCTGATTAATTAACCGTTTGGTGCTGATTAATGAATCGTGTTTTATAACTAAATCAGGAATGTATGGTAAATGAAGTAATTGAAAAGAAGCATTTACTACGTCACTTTAGGGTATACAAAAAAATATTAATTGAAATACCTTTTTGAGCCATTTTTCGTCCAAATCATGCCAAATTGTAAAATTCACACCAAAATTCATTCATTCTAGTTGTCGATTAAATGAATCACGAATGCGTCGTGTTTTATATGTTTATTCAGGAATGTGTGGTAAATACTTTGTAAAAGAATTAATCAAAAAGAAGCATTTATTTTCAAATGTAAATGAACATTGTTTGGTCCGTCGGTCCGTCGGTTCGTGAATTTGGTCCGTCGGTCCGTGAGCCCGGTCCGTTCGCGGACCGACGGACCACGGACCACGGACCGGTCCGTTTGGGAACCTATGTCCGCTACCCATTCAATGCACAGCAAGTGAATGAAGTGTCAAAGTGACACAAAAATATAAGCCCGAAAAAATGTACATCGCCGAAAAAAGGCTATGACAGAAAAAACCTATTAATCTAAACCTGTTAACATTAATTAGTCTAATAGCATCTCACAAAAACAAAGAAAACTATTTGCAACTCTTAATTAGATTCACATAAGTGTTTGAGTAGTCTTTTTTATCAGTCTTTTCATTGCACGCGTTAGATTCGAATTTAATGATTTGGTTAACTTCATGTATTTGTAGTTTTGTTTTGTTTCTTTCTCTTTTTAGAATTTTTCCATCATCAAATTTGAATCTGTGGCCAAGATTTTTTGCATGTTTTGCTAAAGCCGACAAATATTTCGTTAAAGGTTTGCTGCAATCACCTTCATGTTGTGCTTGCCTTACTCCGAACTTCTGTATCGTCTCGCCAATATATACGGCTAATGTGAATCTAATTAAGAGTTGCAAATAGTTTTCTTTGTTTTTGTGAGATGCTATTAGACTAATTAATGTTAACAGGTTTAGATTAATAGGTTTTTTCTGTCATAGCCTTTTTTCGGCGATGTACATTTTTTCGGGCTTATGTTTTTGTGTCACTTTGACACTTCATTCACTTGCTGTGCATTGAATCGGGTTCACTATTAGAGTTTAAACTCTTGGTAATTTATTATTTAAAGCCAAAATATTCAAATTATTTATACAAAATGTTAAATCATATGTCGATTTTTTACAGACCCTGAAGATGGATTCCAAGAATCCGAAATATATCGGTTAAAAAATTGAGATTTACGTTTTTTCATTTCGGAACGAAAGTGGAGGCAACACAAACATTGCACTTGTGTGCTGTCATTAAGTAAACATCTGTTCTGGCAATACAACACAAGCCAAATTCAATTTGGCAAATCAAAATAACTCTTTATATTTTCCATTTTGATTTGATTAGGTCGTTTGGACGGATTCCACGTGCCAGTTGTTTACATTCTCGTGTCAGAAAAAGTGAAGAGACATACAACTCAATTTTTCGAGCAATTTTGAATTTGGAACCAGCCATCAATCCGAAGATGTCGTCATTGATTTTGAGTTGGCCGCGCTCAATGCGGTGCTGCTTTTTTCATTTTTCTCAGAACATTTGGCGCCACATTCAATTGGTTGGCCTGCAAAGGATTCACAACGAAGACGCTGAATTCGCTTTCCAGCTAAGATTGTTGATCGCATTGGCATTTTTACCGAGCGGCAGCATTGTTGAAGCGTATGAGGAGCTTGCTGACACTGATTTCTACGATGGATCAAATGAACACAAAGACACAATTGAACAATTGCTTACGTATTTCCAACAAACGTTTCTGTTCGCATTCGATAAGAACGGAAAACGGAAAGCACCCCGCTTCCCTCCGGAATTGTGGAGCGTTTACAAAATTATGTTGTCTGGTAAATAAAAAGTTTTTCTAACTGAACTCTATTTATTGGTCAATTTGCTAATCCATTTCACCTTCTACGGTCGATTCAACAGCCATATTCAACAATTCGTTAGGGTGCAGTCACACTAGGAAACATTTTACTGGAAATATGGAAAAAAAAGTGTTTGTTTCCAGCATCTTTTTTTCCATACATTTGCGAAAATTTGTTTCCATGTTTCCAGTAAAATGTTTCCTAGTGTGACCGCACCCTTAGGTTTATCCCAATTTATTAACACATTTTTTTGTCACAGGTTTTACAAAGCACAATTACCATGCGGAGGGGTGGCACAATCGAATGGCTCAATTTATGGGCGTGCACCCAAGTATTTTCAAGTTTTTTAGTGGAATAAAAAATGAACAAGACCTTCAAGAACTGGAAATGGCGCGCATTGAAGCAGGAGCAGATCCAGCTGTAAGAAAGGCTGCTTACGTCAAAAGTGAGAAACGGCTCGTTGAGCTTGTGAAGAAATTTGATGCAAATATTCACGACGGATCGTTTCTACCGTATCTACATTCGATCGCACACAATGAACGTTTTTAAAAACAACAGACAATGCAATCCAACGTAATTTATTTATTTTTTTTGAACTAAGTTTGACCGAAACATCAAAATGATAAACCATTCGTTATTTACGTATATTTCTTTCAACAAAAAATCATAGTTTAACTCGAGAATTTAAGTCATTTTTATGCGATTTAGCGAAACAAGTCCAGAAACTATTTTGCTTGAATTGAACACAAAAAAAACATGAAAGCAAATAAAAAAAAAACATTTCCATTTTGAATATCACAGTGCAACATTTTTTCGGCCATCGATGCGGGCATAAGTTTTGAGTATCGCTGCTGAAAGTACTTGCCAAAACTAGAAATTCTGCATCAATCGTTTTGTCAACTTGGCTCATATTTTCATTTTATCAAATTGTGTATTTTTGACTTAAACTGGATTTTGAGCACTTTTTCGACATTTTCACAAGGCTATATCTCGGCAAAATTGTAGGTATTGAATGGGAGAAAAAAAATGAAAAATAAACCTACCCAAAAAAATGCATCTAGGGCCTCAAAATCGCAAAAATGCTCTTTTTTACCATTTTTCAACAATAACTCGCAGCGTATCCAATTTTTATGGCCACTTTCTCAAGCAATTTTGTGGGTATCGTATAACTAGACAACTTTGCTTAACATAATTACCCAGAAAAGTCATGTTCTATCTACCTTTTTGGCTCAAAATCACTCTTTGGTACCAAAAATGGTCATTTTGTTGTAAATTTTGGCCTATTACATGCAAATATCTGTATATCTTTCCACATTTTTTGCTTGGATTTTCGTTAAGGTGTCTTTTAAGATAATGTGGACTTGTTTTTAAGCTAGTCTAGTGGAAAAAATCTCTAATTTGTAGGAAAATTTTGAGTTTTGGACCAATTTTTAAGCGTTTGGTGGACATTTGGCCAAAAGAAGTCATGACAACAGCCATATTTTTCAGCTAAGAACATCAGCTTTAAAATGCCATAC
>NW_022597011.1:0-6752 GCF_009176505.1 Sitodiplosis mosellana | reverse complement strand
AAAAAAAAAAAATCACGCTCCCACCGAAAAATGCGATAGCAATTTCACATGACAGTTGCTATTAGTTTCAAATGACACTGTCGGCGTTTGGTCTGAATATAAATGTCATTGCTTCCTCCGCTGGACAAATACCATTCCCTGCCGCTATATGAAGTGGTGTATTTCCGTTATTATTTGTAGCATTAACATTGGCACGATGTTCAATAAGGAATTCAGTGAGGTTTGCATGACCTAGATTGTGGATGAACCAAATTTTAAAGTTAGTTTGGCATTCGATAGCAGAAGTTTGGGCAATTAAGTTATGTCCATTTGACGATTTTTTTAGCGTTGACGTTAGCATGTCGTTTAATGCCGAATATGTCAGACGTCCGGGTTTTTCGCAGTTTTACACCATTTTTTCAATATAATACGGGCAATGATGATTTTCATGCAACTAGTATCCATCTAAAATCAACTGAAGCACATTTTCTGAGTGGCATAAAGTGCATGAATCCAACACAGCTTTGAAATAAATGGGATTTGATAGGCAGATGTACGATTTCCATACAAAATCCAAATTTTCTGTTTTTTGCCAATTTGTTTGAAGTTTTGAAAATGAGTCGATTTTGACATTCTGAGAACGTGCTTGTTCTTAGATTTCGATCCTCTGAATCGCTGATATAGCGCGACTCTTTTGCCAGACAAAAAAACAACAACGGAAGAACTGTGTAATTATTTCTCCGTGTGAAAATACGGAAAATGCTAAAGCTACGATTGCGAATAGAAAGGGCTTGAAAAATTCTTCTTATTCGATTGGACATTGAATAAAAAATAATTGCTGAAATTTCTTACCTAACTCTGCAGCCATATGGATTGGAGTTTCTCCATTATCAAATCGTATGCTCATATTCATTCCTGCTTTAATCAAAGTTTCGATTGTTGATGTAGAATCTGAATGAAATAATGTTAGTCGAATAGTTTTAAATAAAATTACCAAAAAACCGACACAAAAAATAAAGTTGACCTACCGTTTTTGATTGCATCAAGCAACTCATCCACTTTGGACCTTGATATTGGTGAAATGAAAATCGAAATGTCAGAATAAGAAGTTTTTTTCTATCATGAAATAAAAATGAATTTCAAAACTGGTTGACCATTAGTTTCGTGTGTATAGATCAACACTTTTTATTCTAAAAATAATTGATTCAATTGTTTGACATTTTCAATTGTAACATTCAGATCAAATCATAGAAGTCCCTATTTTGAATATTTTTTTAGAGCTTTGACTTACCTCAATATCCGCTTATCTTTTATAGTCAACCACGACATGAAACCAAGAAATATATTGGATATATCGAAAAATAGTTGAAATCTTAATACATAAATATTGAAATTAACTAGACATACCGAGTGAAACGAAAAAAGTCCCAAAAAACCCAAAAATCGTCCTATAAATTATGAAAATCATCCTAAATATCACAAAAATCGTCCTGACAAAATACAAAAATCGTCCTAAAAAAACTACAAAATTCGACCTAAAGACCCTAATTTCGTCCGAAAAATAGTACAAAAAACATCTTATTGGGAGTGTGAATTAATTCGTGCCGTTTCACAAAAGATGGCGTAACTAGATTATTATTCCATTATTCCATTTTTCCAAATATTCATTGGAAAGCTACTGTCATCGTGTCTTTTTCAGTCTGTGTCATTTGATTGAAGCGTAAACAATAACATTTTTTATTCAATTGGAAATGTCGAATTTCGTGCCAGATAAAGTGTTTTTACGGGGCATGTTCTTCTTCATTGTTTTATGATGAAGAAAAGTGCAGCCGAAAGTCATCGAATTTTAGTGGAAGTTTATGGTGACCATGCTCTGGCTGAGCGAACGTGTCGAAAGTGGTTTGCACGATTTAAAAGTGGTGATTTTGGCTTGGAAGACGAGGAGCGGCCCGGACAACCAGAAATGTTTGAAGATGAAGAATTGGAGGCATTACTCGATCAAGATTCGTGCCAAACGCAAGAAGAACTTGCAGATTCATTGGGAGTTGATCGCTCAACCATTGCAAGACGTTTGCATAATCTGGGAATGATCCAAAAGCAAGGAAATTGGGTACCATATGAATTGAAGCCAAGAGACGTCGAACGTCGATTTCGCATGTCAGAAATGTTGCTTGAACGCTTCAAAAAAAGGTCGTTTTTGCATCAAATTGTTACTGGTGATGAAAAATGGATCCACTACGATAATCCAAAACGAAAAAAATCGTGGGGTAAGCCCGGCCATGCATCAACATCGACGGCCAAGCCAAATATCCATGGCGCCAAGGTAATGCTCTCTATTTGGTGGGATCAGAAGGGGGTGCTCTACTATGAGCTGCTAAAACCTGGTGAAACCATCAATGGTGAACGCTATCGACGACAATTGATCAAATTGAACGCAGCAATCAAAGCAAAGCGGCCGGAATATGCGACCAGACACGAGCCCATAATATTCCATGATGACAATGCTCGGCCTCATCGCACTCAACCGGTCAAAAATTACATGGAGAACGTCGGATGGCATGTTTTACCCCACCCCCCTTATAGCCCAGACCGTGCTCCTTCCGACTACCACTTGTTTCGATCCATGCAGAATGCCCCCACCGGAACACGCTTCACTTCAGTTCAAGGAATCAAAAATTGGCTTGACACGTTTTTGGCCGCCAAGCCGGCACAGTTTTTCCGGGATGGAATCCGTAAGTTGCCAGAAAGATGGCAGAATGTAGTGTCTAGCGATGGACAATACTTTGAACATTGAATGTACAGGCTTGCCACACGTTAGCTATTTTAGCTATTTTCGACTATTTTAAAAACCGTAGCTATTTTCAGCTATTTCACGAAAAATTTGCTATTTTCAGCTATTTTGAAATTTATGATGAAAATAAAGAATTAACGGTATTGAAATGCAATATGATCAACATGAATCATCGAAATCTCTGGGAAATCAAACAAATACAGCTGTTGAATTTACTGACGATAAAATTCGTTTTGTTTATTGTTGATATACTTCGTTGAAACATACGATAATCAATGTATATATTGGTTGGCTTTTTTGCTAACTCAGCAAAGAATTATTTTGCTTGGTTTGTCATTATAAGTAACGTTTCGAATTGAAGACAATTGCGCGAAATTATTTCAATTATCATATGATTGAATTCAGTCGTCTTTCAGCAATGAGTGCCAAAGGAACTAAATTCAGCCAAGAATGGCTAAAGCGATCAGTGGAATTCGAAGGCAAAAATATCGAACTTAAAAGTATTTTTTCTCGTCACAGTGAAGTTGAGGTAACGTGTTTGGTATGCCCGGCAACAGTTCACGTTCAGAGCAAAGGATTTGCTGCATTAGAACAACACATGGGCACGGTTAAACATAAGAATCAAATGAAAACGAAATTCAATGAATTGCAACAAAAGTTGGATTTTGATGTCGCGTCGAATCAATCGACAAGTAGCAGTTTGGAAGCAACGAAATGGAAAATGCTTGCACCGAAAGAACAAACAACAAGCGCGGAATTATTAATTCTACTCAACGGTTTATCAAACAACTGTTCGCTAAATGCATTCGATAATTTGGGATCTGTGTTAAAATTCGCAATCAGTGACTCAGAAATACTTAAATCGCTTACATTGAATCGAACAAAGGCAACCTATATTTTGAACTTCGCGCTCGGGCCGTATTTCTACAAGAAAGTGATTAAGGATATCAATAGGCAGTTGTACTTCACACTGCTGTTCGATGAAACTGTAAACAGTGCAAACAAGAAAGAACTACAAATCCGCATTCGCTATTTTTCTAATAGTTTACAGCGAGCAGTAACGCGTCACCTGCAAACATTTTATTTGGGCACTGCCACAGCGAAAATTATCGTTTCAAAGCTGATTCAAGCCATCAATGATGCCAATCTGTCGATTAATAATTTATTAATGCTCGGAATGGATGGACCGAAAACCAATGATCTTGTAAAGACAACAATCAACAATGAATTGCTCGTGAATCGCAAAGTGAATTTGTTCGATATTGGTTCGTGTAATTTGCATGTTGTTCACAACAGTTTCTCGAAAGGATTGAAGGCTTGTGGTGATAAATTGACGGACTTGATCATTCAGACATTCAACTGGTTCGACGGATTTCCAGCGCGGCGCGAAAAATTCGAAAATGTGTGTAAACAAAAAGAAATCGAATGCAAATTATTGATTAAACACGTCGATATTCGGTGGCTTACGCTATTGGCGGCAGCAGAACGGTTTTTGTATTTACTGCCAGCAATACGATCATATTTCATGAACATGAAAAAAGCTGAAACGAAGGGCATTCATTACAGAAACATTTCCGGATATTTACGAGGAGCAGGAACAAATGACGTTGAATTGAATCTCTTATTGATAATTGAGAGCGCCACCTTGTTCAACGATTTTCTTGTGAAATTCCAATGCACTGGAACATTAATTCACACAATGTTTGACAGTTTGAAAAGTTTACTTTTATTGATAGCAACCAAAATCTGCAAACAGTACGAAATCGACATTGATATTCAAACGGTTTTCAACGCAGAAAACTTACTTGATCCGAGCAAAATCATTTTATCAAATGCCATCAAAAATCGAATCGATAAGCTTAAGCGCCAAGAAGACGATGAAACTATTGAAGGATCGTTCAAAAAGTTATATCAACAGCATTATTTAAGTGCCGCGCAATATCTCATCCAAAAAGTTAATTGGGAAAATATTAAACTGCTCCGAATTTTATCACCGGCATACCTATCGAAAGAGCATATCGCTGACACATTGATCTTGGACAAAATATTGGAACATATGGCGGAAGATGGCAATATGAATCACAATAAATTGCGTGACGAATATAAATTGGTTAAAGTCGAAATAAAATCAATGAAACAAGCTGATGTGGTCAACAGTGACAGAGACGTAGATTCATTCTGGGCTCAGTTTTTCCAGTCAAATGGTGATAAATATCCACATTTTAATCACTTCATGAAATCGCTGCTATCAGCTAGCCATGGACAAATGGACGTAGAAAGAGGTTTGTGTACATTTAGTGGTTTTGATTTTGTGCATTTAGTCGATTGTTAATTATATATTATGGTTTCATTTCGATTGTAAACAATGTTTTTTTTATATTCATTTTTAAAAGGCTTCAGCTCGTCTTCTTTGATTTTAACTGAAGATCGTGCGAAAATGAGCGAGCTAACGTTGAATGCGCGAATTAACACAGTAGAGGCAATCAGAAGCGTTGGAAATGATGTCACAAAAATATTCATCGACACAGATCTTATCGCAATGGCTCAAAATGCACGCAAACAATACCAAATTTATTTGGATGAAGAGAAAAAGAAACGAGAAGAAGAAGAAAGAAGTAAACAAAAACAAAGAGAGGCGATCGAGCAAGAGCAATTGGAACGCAGTAAACGTAGACTCGAAAATGATGAGTTGACGGAAAAAATCAACGAAGCAAAGAAACGATTTGATGATAAGAAATCGAGTATTGATGAGATAACTAGTGCTGCAGAAAATATGTTATCTACTGGATTAAAAACAAAAAACTTTGAAACAATGACAACCGCACAAGCTATGTTCGACAATGCAAAAAAACAACGCGAAGAACTACAAGCAATTCAAATCGAAATCGATAATCTGTCAAGAGCTAAAAGACAGAAGTCCGCCTTAATAAGTGGTTATTTTTCAAAGAAATAATGACCCGTCATTTTTTGCAGTGTCGAACATCGTTTATGTTTATAAACAAATGATATTAATATTGATATAGATCATTGGCATGCACTGTTTTCTTATTATTCATCAATAAAAAACGAAAAGAAACGAATATATGTTTATTGTTTGACCTTAGGAACGATTTTAATAACGGTTTGTATAGATATTTGCACTTTTCTTCGCTTTCAGCTTTTTTTGCTATTTCAAATTTTTTTTTTGCTTTTTCGACTATTTTTTTTTCAAAATCGTGTGGCAAGCCTGAATGTATAAACATTTTTTCGAAATAAAGCTTCAATTTTTCAAAAAAAACGGCACGAATTAATTCACACTCCCAATAAAAAAAAACTAAAAATGTCCTCAAAAACCTAAAAAACATCCTAAAAAAAGATTGTGTTTGATACAGTATATTTTACTGAGTTGTCTCATTGCCATTGAAATACACTAATCAACGAATTTCAACTTTTGATTTGCGCGAGCAAAACGGAGCATACCACGTTGAAGGGGACCCTCTCCTGATCTCAAAACCATATTCCGTTTCTCTAGGTTACGGCACGACTTAGTGTACTTTGGTTTTATGTAGGTTTTTTCTGAAAATCGACGTTCTCTGTACACATCTAAGGCTAAAACTATGTCTGTAGACTAGCTAGCACCAAAAATAAAATGGCTCTGAATTGTGGAAGGAAGTACCTTTCAAACGCGCCATAGACCATTAGAATCAGTGCAGTGGTTAGAATTTTATAAACCATAAATATGAGAAATGAACATTGAAACTGGTCGATTTCACCAACTACCGGATTAAATATACATCCAATTGGGAGTGATTTTTGCCAGTTTCAAAGTTTTATCGTAAAGAGCATTGAATTTACATAAATTTGGCCACAGTCAGATCTATCGTATGACCACCAACAAATAAGTTACAGCTGTACATAAGCGGTGGCGAACGTGAAAAATGAATAAAAATCAGAATTAAATGCAATCCAATAATCATATTCCGAAGATCGAAAAGTCATAAAA
>NW_022597010.1:0-21289 GCF_009176505.1 Sitodiplosis mosellana | reverse complement strand
TTTTTCGGCGAGTACTTTCGTCGGGTAATATCAAATCTTTGTCCCCAGAGAATGACCTGAATAATGTTGCACTGATATAATGAATGTTGATTCTATTTGCAATGATATTTTGATCTAAAAGGAGAACAAACTGCTCAATAGTCAATCGCTGAGACAGCTCACGTTGACGAGAATTCATTCACTCAATCAATGTGAGGATTTAGCTTCAACTTTTTAGTAGAAAAAAATTAAATTGTAATGATCTTTGCAATTAAATAATCAAAAAAAAAAGTTTGTCAAAAAATTGTCTTCCTTGTGGAATGAGTTGAAAGTTATTATTTCAACACAAATCTCGATTTTATTAAAGCTAAAAAAACCATTTTGAATGTTTTGAAATTGTAGACATCAATGGTGCTAGCAAAAGAGTGGTTTCGAATTGTAAACAGCGATGCAGAAAGGAAACCACATTCCGCCAGAATATGTCAAACATCAACTCAATAGCATTACATTTTTTGTGGTCGCAATTTTAGAGCGACAGTGTTTCCACTGCGTGTATGAAAAAACAGATTCATGTGTGTTGATGCACCTGCATCTGATCAAACCAGATGTGTGTTGCATTTGCTCCAGACGTATTGCAAAATGAATCCTTTGGTGGAAATGCAAATTATATTGTTGCCAATTTTCTTTAATCATGTTTTCATGTGAAGAGCGCAATAATTTGTACACATTCAAGCTAAGCCCACAAACATGATCTCCAAAAAAATTTAATTTTTTTTTTAGATTATTCTTCTAGACATGGATTTGAGTAATTTCATTCCCACTTTTCGCAAAACATTCAAGCGAACATTTGCCTCCATTTCAAAACCAACATTCATTTTGCTTTTTTTCGGCATAAACATTTGTAACCCATTTTTCGTGGGATTTGACTTTCCATTTATTATTATTTTTTAATGTTTTGTAATTAAATCATAGATGTTAGTCAATCTAACTAAAATAAAACTGAAATATTATTGCCGAAAATGACAACCGTAATTAGTCACGGTTTGATAAACAAAATCTTGGAATAATTCAAAACTAAAAGAACATTTAAACTGACACAACCAAATTGTTTGCTGTCAAACTTTGTCCCGCTCACAACTACTGTCACACTGACTCGTTCGTGCACGAATTGCTGTTAGCGTGAAAGAGATGTTGTTCGCAGTAAACTCAGTTTAGATGTTCTTTGGCAAATTCAAGGAGCGATACTCATAGTCATTTCACTCAACTCTTCATGATGTGAATAGAAAATTACAGTTTATTTTTGGTCGTGCAATTTTTTATAATACCAATAACAAATTGCAATATTTTCAATAGACTTTGGATATTTCATTGTCAATTTTCAATTGGTAATTTTAATTCGTTCGATTAATAAACATAAAAATTCACTTGGACCCATTTTTACTATAAACTAAATAAAAAACATAACTCTTTGTGCAGTTTGTTCTTCCAATCGATCGATTCATGGAAGATCGGACGTGCATGCAATTGTATGAAAGCAAAAGTAAATTTAAACTGACTAAATCCATTTGAGTACCATTTGTACTAGAAAAAGTTCAAAATGTACTAAATCAAAAATCAAAGCTTCATGTATTTATTATAGAACTTTTGAACTTTTTCTAGAGCAAATGGTACTAAAACAAAGTTAAGTGTCAAATCTCAACATTGCTAGAATCATTGTGTTAACTGTGAGTTATTTGCTCTTCATCAAAAATCGAAAGTCAATCAGGCAGGTAGCCATAGAAAAACCGCTCAGATTTAATGAAAATGAAAAGCCTATTGACACAAAGTAAAAACGGTGCCGGGAAGGCTCATAGTGATTTTTTTTCTCGATGAAATTGGTATTTTTAGCATCAGAATTTCATGCCCTTTCCAATGCACACAGGCACTTTTGGATTCACCGGCACCAGAAACACCCTAATATACATAGTTCAATGGGGACAGTTTTATACAGTTCAAGAGAACGTGGTTCGGAGTGTCATTCAATTCGAGCCAAGTATTGTTAATAGCAATAAAAAGCAATGAAACCGCTGTAAATTTCGATAGATAAAATAAAAATCGATTTGAATGAAATGCATAAACGTCGTTTGTTTTAACGCATTAGAGGACCGCCCGCAACGAAACCAAATTTCATTTATTATAATTGCATTCATTTTTATTGATTAATGTTTAATATTTTCATTTGATTGAGACTAATGTGTGCGTACCGATATTGGTGAACCAATACGAACAGCCGACAATAGGTTCAAACCCAGAGTTGAAATTATAAAATTTATGTCGTATTGAATCGTGACACCCTGGAGTTGCGTGTGTATGTTTTGTGTTCAGCTACTGTTTTCCATTCGATTCACTTTAACACATTTTAATTACATAATTGAACGACCAAACAAAACAATCATGTCAATTGGTTCGATTATTGGCGAGAAACTTGCGTTTATTGTCGCTTTTTAACAGTCAAACATGTAATTTCTTTTCGACTGCGGCTGCGGCAGCGGCTGCATGCAACCGCCACTCATTCATCTTGTTTTCTATTATTAAATTGACATCAGTTGATGTGTTAAAAGCTTTTAAATCGATTTGTATTTTACGGTCGCATTTGCCCATTTAACTCTCTCCCTCTGCACAACTGAATCACACAGCTCGCAATGCTGAATCATGCAATGAATTCACAAGAATCGAAACCATTTGATGGTTGCTATAAAAATCAACTAAATTCTGCCTACAAAAACTCTTGAATTCTCAATAAATTGAGACAATTTTATGACTCTCGATACAACAAATGATTAAACAAAGAGAAAAAATGTTGTCGTCACCGTTTCTTCTCTCGAATTCATTTTTACTCATTCATTTTTTCCTGTTGCTGTTGTGGTTTTCTTTTTTGCTGGGTTCATCGTCACTTGTCACCAACATGGGGGTTTGGTAAGATCTAACCGAATCGAATTGGAATATCATTGATTCGATCCGTGGGAAGTGTATAATAAATTATGAAATTAGCATTATTTAGTGGTGACCGCATTCTTTTGTGCGCACACCGCACACACCAAAATCGATTCGACTTGAAATTATTCTGAGTACCTTTAATTTTCCGTTCTTGCTGCCTCTTGCTCGAATTCGAAATATTCGACGAGAATGTATGAAATGAATGTACTTTTACAGCCGTAATTAATTTTCATACAAATTTCTATTACGAGAGAGTAAAACAGTGAATTTTCTTTATCGAATTTTCCTCATTTGAGGCAACGGAAATGAAATTAAATTGTAGTCATTTAATTAATTGGCAGCTTTTTTCTCTCTATCTATGTGGTCAAAGCAAAACCAACACACGTTTACAATTAAAAATTGAACAGCACATGCTGCACAATATTCCATATGGCGCGCGTTTGTTGAGTTCGGATTGGCTCTGCCACAGACACATACAAGCAAAGGGAAAAAAAACGAAACGAATTGGCTGCTAACAAAGGCGAAGCAGCCCATTAGAAAATGCATGCAAAAACAGAGTAACCGAAATAAATATCAACCGACGACAATGAGAACAAATATGAGCTCTTGATTTTGGTACTGGGACATTTGGTCCCGTTGGCGTGCTGGCAACAATGCAATTAAATTATCACAAATACCAGAACGCACTAAGGGAATCGCAGTGGAAAAAAGAGAGAGCGGAGAAATTAGCGAAAATTGAAGAAAAAGGAATGGAAGAGAGATTGTGAGATAGAGAGCAAAGTCTGCGGTATTTCATTCGGAGAAAGGGACAAAAAAAAGTTTGAGGTCTTTTGGTGAGTCCATGACAAGACCGCACATAGATGACACATTTTAATTGAGTTATTACAATGCGAATTCACTTAAGCCACAGACAATGCATTTGTTTCATGAGCTACTCCTTCGGCTGATCTGATCGTAATGATCATGCCTTGAAACAAGTTTGATGCACATTCGTAGAGCAGCCAGAATATCTATTTTAAAACGTCAAATAGTCTAATCGTTGTATATGAACATCAAGTATGCAGCAAATTTTCAAGTTGGAGTTTTCGATCGATATTGAATTTCAACATATTTTCTGCTTGAATTGCACATGACATATTGATTTAATTTTCCAATTAAATCGTTCAGTATCATGGATGCTGGATAAAGGGTGAATTTCCACTCATATTACTCTAAAAATATCAAATGCCCATTGACCGAATTCCAAACGGTTGAAAATTATCCTATCACACCCACACCACACAAATTGCACGGTACAGTCACCGCCATCAAAATAAAAAGTCATTGAAAATTCGCTGCATCCATTTCAACTGAATGGAGAAGAGAAAAATAACGTGTATTTACCCTGGAAAAAGCATAAATTCCTGAACTTATCTGCCATTCAAACATCAATTGGGTCGTGACATTGGCGGAGCAATGAAAATTGCCTCAAACGATTCATGGGAAATCGATTTGAAATCGGTACAACAAATCAGATTTTTGTATGATATAGTTGCTCGTGTTGAGCAAGAACGCGAATGAGATCATGTTTATTCAAACACTTTTAAAACAACAGCCAGTGATTGTTCCGTATTGGTTTGAAATTGGAATTTTTGCGTCCGGCCAAAAGGATGGAGAAACGAAGCACCCAACAAAATAATGAAGCCAAAGAGAATGTTGATTTGAATCAGGCAAAAACTGAAGAGAAGAAAAAAATAACAAACAACATACTAATGAAACGATAATATAATGGACCCGCTGCACAATGTCATTCGACAATAGCGCACCACGCCAGTCCAACACTTTGAATTCTATCAATCGCATAGTATATGAGGTCATATGACAGATTGGTATCTATATCTTGCGCGCCGACCTCACTCGCACATTCCATTTGTATGAAATGTGAAAAAGTGCGTGGTCAGAAAACACTTTTCACCATTCGATCCGCTGGTTTATTGATAGTGCTTCAAAGTGTTTCTTCATTTATTTTTCGGTTCGTGTTTAAAATGGATGGTGTTGTCATTCAGAAAAGACGCAAAACTAACACATCTCAAACGCACACATACATGCAGTGATTTCATATGTTTTTCGTCACCAAGCGTCGAATGCGTTTTATTGTCTATTTGGCACAAAGTGAAAATGCAGCGTTTGTGTGTATGTATGTTGGTGTCTTTTCATTCATAGTTTTGTTTATTTAGTTTCATATGAAAAGAATTGCACGCTGTGTGTGTGTGTGAGGGTTGGTAAATTTTCATATTTCGAGCGACGTGTAAGTAATTTACGTAAGAAACATATATCTTACGTTTATTACGTAAGAAACCTCAACGCATGTAATAAACTCCAAAACGCTCCAAAAAGTGCAGGGTTATAGACAAAAACCGACTATTCTCGTTTGTTTTAAGCATTCAAAATATACAGAGTACATACATGCTCGTTCTACAGCTGATAAATAATTAATAAATATTGATAAATAAAAATATGCAAAAGTTTTAAGTCACCAGCTATTTTTTCATAAAAAGTGTGTTTTTTCGCAGTGTTATCAAGTATATATGTAGCCAAATGAATTTTTGCATGCTTTTATGTGTGATTTGAATAATGTTATAATAAATTTTTAATAAAAAATTTCAACTATTTTTGGAAATATAGGACGTTGAATTGAATGCGTACTGAAAGTCGCATTTTTTATATGGAAATGCAGAATTACCGAATCACTATGCAAATATTTCCATAAATAGTTGATAGAAGACGATTAAAAAAACGTTGATTACATAATGAAATAATTATTTACATTAAGAATATTTAATTCAGCTTTTGTTCATCATCAGAATTAATTTTTTACAAAACGAAAGAAAACTAAAATCGAATACATCATTTTCTTCATTTCCAATCGAAAATCTTTTGTTTCTTGCATTAGTTCTTTATGAGAAAATCATTCTTCAGAGTTTCTTACAGGTTTCTTACAAATTCATGTAAATTACATGATTTTTCATAGGTAAATTACATGATGTAATAATATACGTAACTTTAATGTAAGATACACGATCAAGTTTCTTACGTACCAACCCAGGTGTGTGTGCTAAAGAGAATGAGTGCATGGGTAGATTTCACACACATATACCTACTTAATTACTTTTGTAGAGCATGATGCCAACAAAACGGTTATTATACCTATCGTTTGTATGCGAATTCATTTGGCACATGCATATCACTTTGCTCTCGGTAAACTGACCCCCCGCTTGCCCCTTTTTTGTGTGATTCGCCTGCGATATATAATATGTAACATCATGAATCCGTGTCATATATTCCCGTGAAGAAGCTTTTTCCCGTTAATTGTCATCTTTGGGACACAGAGCACGACCCATCTAAATTATTTCCATCATTTGGCAGTCGTATCAAAAATTAGTCGATTGGGTCGATTCAATTATTCATGATTTGTTAAACATGCCAATCAACTATTATAGTAAACATATGGAACCGCTCCATTTCAAGCTACACATTCTTTCGCAACTTAACAGGTTTGTTTATACGAAGGAAAAATCGCGCATATTTCAAACTGGTTCGTTCAGTCGAACCATAATTTTCCAATATTGTATGGACCACATGAATCTCAGCTGTAGAACAATCAATATGAACAGTTTATTATTTTAAAAAGAAACCAGCGCATTTATTCTCGGAACGGCTACTGTGTTACCATTATGAAATTCCGAATTTTCCAATGAAAAATCTGAAATTTAAACAAAAAATTCGATGCTACAAGCGAAAATAAAAAAAATTAATTTAGAAAAAATAAATTGCGATATTGATAGCCAACATGAATCATTAAAAGAGAGATGTTTTTTTTCTTACCGAAGCATTTAATTAAAACTCATGTTCGATAGTAAATTTTGTTTGAAATCGCCTTTGTTAGCTTGATTGAAATGAATAAACCAGAGAGGCAAACGTGTGATTTTTTGTTTCCCCCGGAGTTCTGTGTTGGCTTCAGTTTGAGCACACGATATGGCATTTTAGATAGAGAGTATTTTTATGACCGCATAAAAATCTTCTATGACGACATGCGAAGTGCTACGTTCGCAATATCACACAATGCGAAAATAATTTCAATGACAATAACGTCGAAAAAGATGAGTCAATTGAAGTTGCGTGAATACTTATATTTTTTCTGCTCAAAACCTGACCCGACCAAAAAAAACAATTCATAAAAGCACAAAGCAAACACACTTGAGTGTGTATTAGGCCGTTTCTCCATGTTGAAAAGTCGAAACCAACATACACATTCTGAATCGGTATAGCCTGTAGATTTCAAATATATAATTTTTGGTGTTATAAAATTTATTCCTCGCGAGCAAAATTGCAAATTAATAAATGAATGAATTTGAAAGGTTTTATCATAAACCATACAATACGTTTGAGTCAGGCATCACAGTAAAGTTCGAATGTTTTTCAATGGATACTTTGCATACGAGATATATGTATTTTCGACGCCACAGTGACGACCTATTGTTTTTTCGAAAACACAGTGGGATACCAAAAGGATTTCTAAAAAAAGTTTCCAGAATTCGAATTTTTTTAGCACTGGAGAAACTTTCAATCGTTCGATATCGTCGAAGTACTCTAACAAACACCCTTCCAACAGGGCGTAAAACCCATTCCCAAGCTTGAAAATTGGATTTTTATGATTCTCCCCATTGAATTCACGGTATATTTTGAAAAGTCGATTTCGGGCTTAGGAGTATATAGTAGGGTATTTGTTAGAGTACTTTTGCAAGATCTATCGATTGGACCCACCCATTTTGCCGTCTGACCCTCCCCAGACCATCTTATGGAGTAATGTATATGTGAGAAAAGCATCATCGATAATAACCCTGTGGGGAATCAGGAGGTAGTTCAGATAGCATCGGGAGAAGTACCAATCGATAGATCTCGTCAAGACACGTTGAGATACAACCCCATTGGAGGGCTATAGCCACTCCCAACCCGCAAATCGGGTTTATATTTTTACCCGGGGGTAAAAAAATTTCACCGGGGGGTAAAAAATACCCTACCACCCCCTCCCCCCTCGCGCATGTATGCATTCAATTAACTGTGTGCATTTTACATCGTTGGTCTATTCAATTCTCTGTCTCCTTGCAAAGTGGCGTTTTTATTCTCTTCTGTTCTGCTTAATGTGCGCCTCCTCAGCTCAGGAGTTATGATTTATTGTCGCACAAATGGAACGCAACACAATGCCACACAAAAAAGGCGCACAAGAGACGTTCCAGTTTTTTTTTCTCTTTCTTCAGATGAAGAGCATTGACACGGCTAAAAATGATGATTATGTCTATCACTGTTGCGTCGGTGTATGTCCATTAGGGTGTTTTCGGCATCGTTCAATCGAAAAATGGTAAGTCTCATTCGATAGATCTCAGAATTCTGAGTCGATTGATAACATTTTTGTCGCAGATGGACTTGTGGTGACTTGCAGCAAATAGCAAGAGTTCAAGTCACTGTGTAAATATGATAAATGCTCCATCCGGCAGCGCCGTAGCCGGGCCGGCGCAATGGGTGCATTGCACCCTCCAAAAATTTCAAAGGTGCAACAAAATCGGGTTTCAAAGGTGCAACAAAAGAAAAATTTCGATTTTACACCCTCCAATTTTTTTTTCTGGCTACGGCGCTGCCATCCGGATACACCTAGCATGTGCTCCCCATGAATACAAGTATTTGATGTTATTGTTACTGTTATTGTGTCATTATAAGAGCACCACATTAGCGGATTGTGTAGCACATCTCTTGCATAAACAAACGAGCATCGTTCACGTATGCACCATTTGCCGCAAACAAAAGCATATTTCGTGCATTTTCAAGAATACATCCTACCCGCCCGCTGAATGCCGTGACTAGAAGTCACACAGGCGCTTATTTTCACACCTTCACAGATTCTCTTACCTCATTTGGCCACACGAAAAGAGCGAGAAACTGTTTATCTTTCTCTCTCTTTCTACCATTATTATTACGCTTCCGGCACTGATGGTGGTAGCTCTTGTATTTTAATTACATCATTTTTATAATCAAATTGTGCCTTTTTCGTTGCCACTCAACAAATTGAATCATCGCCATTTTTATGTACCATATAAAAGGCGCAATGGTTTTTCCCTGTTGAAACAATGCGACCAAAAAAAAAACACGAATGGCGCCCGAGGAGATTTATTGTAAACAACAATTAACGCGAAACGTCAAAATGGGAAATGAGGTCATTGCAATGTACGTTGAATCCGACAGACTTTTTTTGTATATGGCTGCATCAATGTCACAGATGCAAGGCCAGTTCACAGTAATATGGTGACGCAATCACGGAAAACCAAGAACAAACAACGAATAAAAAAATACAATAAATTAAAAAAGTGAAACATTTATGAGGCAAATGTCACGCATGAATATTGGTTTGTGTGCTTAATTTGGAAATCCTTGCCAAAATGCGTGCCCGTCTATTTGCGAATTCAAACTGTGTTGGTGAAAATATATATGAGTGTGTGAAACACGATGAGAAATGAGAGAGCTCATTTCATGGTAAAATGGATCGCGTTTCGAGACACCTCATCACATCAATGAACAATTTTGCTATTAATAGAAATGTTCTACACTTTTTTTCGAATCGCCGCCATCGCAGTGCATATCTGCATCTGACACACTGTATGCTCAAGAGACCGACAACAAAACAATCAAATATCATATTCAACGGTTGAAATGTCCTAGTGCTATGCTCTTCCTATTGTTTATCGTCTACTGAAGAATTTTTTCTCTTTTCACCGTGAAGAGTATTCTGAAAAGCTAATAAATATTTTATCTTTCTCTCCTATTTTGCGCTATGACAGTGGCTGAAACAGGAAAGATGACCAGCAGAGCGACCAGCCGACACGAAGAATATCATTCATCGTCGTCGAATGTTGTGCGAACACTTCATCCGAGTCGGTCCATTTCACCGCCGCAAAAGCATGTCGAATACAACAACAACAATCTAGGTGAGTGTAGCAAACTTTGGAACATTCAAACGACTAGCTACATCGACACGAAACACATCGTTATCCGAACAGTGTGATGAAAATGATCGCATTTGCAAGTGAAGAAGTTTCAAAGATTCTCATTTATTGAAAATATGTTCGTCGGGTTGAAAATTACAACCTTTCACATTTCATTTTGATATTGGCGCTCTTTGGTTTTTCATTCTCGTTCTCGTTCACGCACTCGTTCTCGCTCGGTCCTTCCGGAGCGTTGAGCGTTGGTAAATTTTCGTATTTCGAGCAGAAACCTCAACGCATGTAATAAACTCCAAAACGCTCCAAAAAGTGGAGGGTTATAGACAAAAACCGACTATTCTCGTTTGTTTTAAGCATTCAAAATATACAGAGTACATACATGCTCGTTCTACAGCGTTAGCTGATAAATAATCAATAAATATTGATAAGTAAAAATATGCAAAAGTTTCAAGCCACCAGCTATTTTTTCATAAAAAGTGTGTTTTTTCGCAGTGTTATCAAGTATACATGTAGCTAAATGAATTTTTGCATGCTTTTATGTGTGATTTAAATCAGAGAGTAAAATAGCGGGCAGTCGTGCCCATTTTGGGAAGTCGTCAAGCCATTTGGGCAGTTTTAAAATTGATTTTGGGCAGTTCAAAAACATCCTTTTTAAAAAATATCAACAGTAGAAAAATTCAAATTATAATCATTTTTAATATTTTAAACAATCAAATTTGAAAATTCGCACCTAGTATTCACTATTCACACTAATTACTGACAACTGAGTAAGTCATCAGAAAAACGTGTTGAATGTCAAAGTTGTTGTGAAATTCAATTCCAATTCATTTTTTGTAGATTTGTTTTCCAATCGAAAATCTTTTGTTTCTTGCATTAGTTCTTTATGAAAAAATCATTCTTCAGTGATTCTTACAGGTTTCTTACAAATTCATGTAAATTACATGATTTTTCATAGGTAAATTACATGATGTAATAATATACGTAACTTTAATGTAAGATACACGATCAATTTTCTTACGTACCAACCCAGGTTGTCACACAGTCAACAATAATTTTCTCGTAAAAATCGCGTGAAAATCAATGCAAGGAATTTCTGTGCTAGTTGTATCCAAATGAAATCAAGAACTACAAATTGACATTTATTTTGTAATCATTGCAACCGAAATCGATTCTCATGCGAAACCACAACTTGCATCAGCAACTGGTACTACTATTCAGAGGGAATTCGCTTGAAGTTTCTTCTCTGTCTCAATAATATATACACGACCGTTCACTAGAATTTTAACTTGTGCTCGACCGAAAATAGAAATGAAACATTGAAGAAAGAAAATCCAAGTAAACATCTTTTATTGTGCAAGTGATTCATCCGGATTTATAGCGAACAACAAATGGAAGCATTTGAAATGGTGGAAAATATTTCTATTGAGACACAGTATTTATATTTTCTCCATGCATTTTTTCTCCTTCTGTCTGTTTCCCTATTCAATCTCCTTGCATCAATGTTGCAATCAAATAAAGAGCTGAACAAACAGCCGGATGCACTCGTGCTCAAGTGCAGAGACAACGCTCATGTCATATACAATCAAATGCACACAAGAAATGCCCGTCAGATAAGAGAGGTGGGAAAAAAGTTCACCGGCAGTTCGGTTCTGTTCTCAATCCATCCTCGACGAAAAACACATTCCGTCAACTTGTTACCTCTTGAACTTCTGAATGGTTGACTTATTTCGTACACATTTAAACGCTTGGGGCGTAAATGTGCACCAAACACTGTAGATTTGTCCTATTTGTGGGGCTTCCAAACCGATTGCTGAAATACCAGAACATTTATAGCTTTATCCGGATTATACTGACCACATCGCGATGGGAAACTTTTCATATTTGCAGGTGCGGCACGAATCACAGACAAATAAAATGAATTGAATGAGAGAAATGCTTGAAATAGTTAGAGGGTTTTTAATGAGGATAACGCGTCGAATTTCATTGCCATTTTGAAATGATTTCATTCGATTTGATCCACTTTTCTGTTCTGTTATTACAGAAAACAACATTTTTCTTCAGAAGATATTTTTTCAATACGATTTTTCACTAAAAGTTTTCGAAAAAAAAACTTTCTCTCAATTTGCAGATAATTTGCTAGACGATTTAAAAACAACGGTGAATCGTACGACTGAGCATTTGAACTCGGCAAACACATTGAAATCGCGTGATGTTCAATTTTTATCACCATCGAACACGACAACAATTGTAGAAGAGCGTTCATCTAGCCCAGCTGGAGTAAGTACTTGATAAATTCAAGTGAAACGGATGCCAACATATGTGAAACGATTGCTACATGTGTACGCTTTTGTTCTATTTTTTTCCTCTCCCACTCCATGAGAAAACCCAGGAAAATCGTAAAATCTACAAAAGCTCTCGGTATGAATACTCATCGTCAAGTAGCAACACACGTGACGGTGGAAAAATAGTCCAGCCCAAGAGCTATGAGTCAGTTGAACCAACAACCATTACCACTAGCATCTGCACCAATATAAATCAACTAGATAATTTATTGGATGACTTGAAGCAGGAACGCGATTATTCATACGATAAAGGTAAACCAGTGCGATAACGGAACGGCTAACTTTATCGCCTTTTAAAATAATACTCTATTCGATTTATTCACTATATTTTGTAGCACAGATGCCAGCATCGATTCTGGTTTACTGTAAGTTTCAAACTTTAAATTGAACCAACTAATTTATCGGTTGTTATAATTCAAATGCTTTTTTTTCTTCTTTTCTCTTGTTGACACATTCAGTGAGCCAAATACACATGTTACAAAAACCATCCGTACGGTGACCACGAACAAAAGTGGTTCCAAGAATGTAAATCGCGAATTGAAGTTCGATTCACCGGCATCGTATGATACGCAGCAACGGATTCGTCAACGTAGCCGCAGTCCAAACTATCAAGAACATATTGAATCGCAAATATTGCGTGACATCAAAGATGACACGGAACCCGTACTGGATACAACACCAAATTCGACCATGTCTCGCACGTACAACGAATATTCGAAAACTGGCAACAGTTCGCGGAATGTTGTGCCATACAATACGGAAATTATGGAAATGGACACAACCGATTTGCCGGCTGATATTAAAGATGTGCCCATTTCGAATGATTTGATACCCGGGCCAGGCACAAAAGTCACGACAACGGTAAATACTGTGCCGCGACGGTTACCATTTCCGAATCGAAATCAGTTTGCAATTTGAAACGTTTGATTTATTCATTTTCTTTTTATTTTAGATCAAAACCTTCACATACGAAATTCCGAATGACACAAAGGTGCCAACGAATAAAAATTTTTCATACAAAAATGAGTTTTACAATTCAATGAATTCATCGAACACTTATTATCCGGAACGTGATATTCCGCCACCAACAAAAACAACATCAACCGCTGTTTATTCAAATGAAACGAACAATAATACCACATTGAACCGAACGGAAAATGTTTATCCGCCATCACCACCACCAAAACAACAACAACAACAACAACAGCCGCATCCGGATACGCTTGGTCCAAATCAAACTTACTATTACAAAAAGGAAGTGAATGAAACGAAAAACAATGTGTATGGACGACCAAGATCACCGGCACCAGCTCCCGCACCCGTTAATACCACAACCTCATTGTACGAACGCAATGTTAGCAATACACGCAATGTGTATCATCCACAAGGTGGTATCCCAGTCTACCCAAACAATGCCAATTTACCGCCGCATCAGCCCGGCTCAAAGCAAACCTATCTTTACAAAAAAGAAACGACAAACACAACAAATACGATGTATGAGCCACCGACCGGAAGAGAATATTTACCACATGATCGCTATGTGACCGATCCACGCAATGTTCCAATCAATCAACCATCATCACCACCACCACATCATGAGCCAACCACAAATAAATACTACAAATATTCGTCTACAAGCACCACAACCAATACGCACGATAGACGCCACGGAGGACCGGGACCAGATCGTGAGCCATTGCTGGCACCATTCCCGATCGATGGCATCCCACAACAACCATCAAGCCAAGTTGACGGTCCACCCAAGCATCTGGGTCAATTGCTAGCTTCATTTGATGAGGTACAACCATGCACAATTGAAAATTTATCACAACCACACACACACACATACACACTCTAATGCGAGCCTTCTTTCTACCAACTATCATGGCATTTACATAAAATTTTACTGTCGATTTGGGTGTGAGCACCAAACGACATTATTTTCGAGTGCATAAAGTGCACCCAAAGCGAGTGTGCAGGTGCACTGTGCATAGGATTTAAAACGATTCACCAGCCAACAACATGCACATACACTTCAGAGGCAATAAAATGACAATGACTGCAGATTTGAAAACTTTGTTGATAAATCCATTTGGCCTTGTCTGTATTATCACTGCCTTTTTATTCGCTGTCACCATCCCTCTATCCCACGCCGCTGGACATAAAATGTGTGTTTCTATCTCTCATTGAAACAAATAGTTTTCGTATGAATGTCAGCAAATCGGTGCTAACGTATGAATTCATTGTGATAGTTTTGTGCTATAGAATGCTATCCCGAAAATTGCCTTTTTGACATTTGCACAGACAAACACATTTGGATTCACATTTTCCGCCAAGAGTTAAACTTATATGGCCTTTATTCGTATTTCCTCCCAAATTGATCGTTATGTTCTGTACAAGCGACGTTTTTTTCTGTTTCTATTTCTGTTCTCGTGTTTTGGTGTTTCTTTCTAAATGCAGAATACTGGCCGAGGTGATGAGGAACCGTACATGCCACGAAAAGAGGTCAACACCGCATTGGCCACCAATAAAAGTATACCAGTGGTTGAGCCAAAAGCTCCAACGAAAAATATCGCCGGACCACCGGTGTACTATCCGCCTGGGCAGGAGTTGTTCGCGAAAAGTGAAGCTCAAGCCGCCTGGAGAGCACAGGTAAGTTTCGCAATATAAATCAAATAAACGGTTAACTTCGCAGCGTTAAATATTTTATTCGAATGGAATGAAGCCGCTGCAGCAGCACGATGGCTTTAATTTCGTTCATCACTTGAGTAAATAACTAAAAATTTTCTTTGTTCACTCTTTTCTTCTTCTCGTTTTTGTTCTCTCATTGGTATTTGGTTGGCATCCAGGGTGGCTATGCCAAAGGCAGCGGTAAATATGAATACGAAGCTGAGAGCAAATCAAAGAGTGCAAGTAAATCAGGTGCTGCTGTTGTTCCGGTTTGTTTACCATTGTGCTGTGCTATGCCCTGTACGATTATGTAAAACCATTACATTGGTCAAATGCACGGCAACGAAACTAAAAACAATGGTCAAATGCAAAGCAACGACAATTTGAGATAAACAACGATTAGATGCTCAATAGCACTCAGATTTTTTGACAGCGCAACACATACATATTCTCTTTTTTTACCAATTTTATCTCTACTAACAAACGCATTACAAATTAAGTTTTGTAAACCGCTAAAATTAGTTCATTTAAGTTTCGATCATTTTCAAACAGAGAAAGAAGAGAGAACGAAAACAAAATGGCGAATCACTATGAAATTGGTCGCTAGAAAATCACCAATCATATTATTTTAGTATATTTGATATAATCAACTTATCCATTTATGCTTTTTTCTTCATCGTTTTTTTTTCTACGTATTAATTACATTTTGAATCTCGTTTAATAACGTGAGTACGAGCCACAATGAACCTAGCAATAAACGCGCAATACACTTTTTTTCGTACAACAGCACCGCACCAGCAGTCAGTCGGTGGTAATACTCTTGATTCTCTTTTTGTGCTAGACAAAACGATTTGTCGAAATAATTTTTCTACTTTTAATTTCTAATAGGTTTTTTTCTTTTCGTCTCCAACATTTTATTTGATTATTTTCCCTGAATAATGAACGAGCGCAAAATTTGATTTCATCATTTTAACGAAAATTTTATTCGAAATGTAATCATTTTATTTTGTTAATAAAACAAAAAAAAAGTTATACGATTTGTTGGATAATGCAGTGTGGTTTGGTTTTTGTAACGATATTTCTTTGGGCTGGACTTTTGTTTCAGAGAATTTTTTTTTGGGGCAATAATGCCCTAAATTATAACTTTAATTCAGTATTTTATTTTATTGATTTTTTATTAAAATGGCGATTTGATGGGCGAAAATACATTTGAATCAATGACAATTTGGTTTTAAAATCACATGTTCAAATTCGGAACGAATTATATTTAGATTCACGTTTGAAATGCGCACAAATTGTTTTTTCTCGGAATGGGAGCATCCTTCTCATCAAAGTTTGGCTTAAAAGTAAATAATGATTGATATGATGCAAAACGGTGACAAACAAATGCATATGAAATTTATTGTTTGGCTTTTCTCACCAGTGCAGTTCTACCATATTTTCATCGAAAGGCGATGAAACTGCATGGAACTGACTTGGTGAAAGAGACTTGGTGAGGGGCTGGTATCTGAAGGAATTTTATTCATCTGAACGCAAAAACACTTTGGTTATGATTTTGCCATTGTTAACGGCAACAAAAATGAGTTTTAGTTGATTTTTGTCGATTTTTCATATTTTTTCCAACTTTTAATGGCTATATCTCGAAAAACAGAGTTTTCCCAGATATAAGCTATATGTCAAATTTTAGCTCTAACTTGGGGCTAAATTCCAGAGAATTTTGAAAAAAATCGTCGGAGCCGTTTTCGAGAAAATGGCCGATTTATGCAAGGCCAGGTGACCATTTTTTTGGGTTTCTGCCCATAAGACCATGCCAACTCAATTTTTTCAAAATAAAATAGATGTCATTTGAAAGCTGGCCTCAAGACCTTTCCAACGATACCCAGAAGTCTGAAATCGGTTGACTGGGTTGGGTACAGTGATCATTGGAAAGAAGGCCATATTTTGAATTTTCAAAGGCCGGCCAAGGCCAAGATGGCGGCCAAATAAAAAAATGACGGAACAAAAAAGTCTTAGTTTTTGATATACTTCAATGCCTGCAAGATTAAAAAAGATCGAACAAAAACTACGGACAGACGGACGGACGGACGGACGGACGGACGGACAGAAAAAATATTATCTCAGAATAATTGATGGAGACGCCAAATTTTTTTATTAAATCGTCATAACTCATGAACGGATGGTCCGATTTTGACGTTCTTGATCTCGTTGGAAAGGTCTCGACGAGAAGCTTCAGAAAAACCATGTTTTGAGATGACTGGGCCGCGTCCACCCCCCGGTAAATGGGAAAAACTGATAATTGTACATAATTTTCAAGTGGCTATTTCTATGGAGGCGGTTGGTCGATTCCCAAGTTTGAATGCATTTTCTGGGCCTATGAGCCAGGGGCTTTCTAGCGATACTTCATTCATACCAGATGGCCTCTTAGGAAAAAAGTTCGAAATTGCGTGTATATATAGCGAGTTCGACTTTCAGCACAGAGGTGCTTTCGTCACTCGCGCCTGCTGTCGCCGGCTGTGATTTTCATATTTTCTTCACAAAATTGACCATATTTGTATGGGAGGTACCTGTAAATCACTTTCGATTGGCTTCAAAATTCCAGGGATTGAGTTTTTTGGTGAAAAAATAAGATACAGAAAGTATCTCATAAAATCATATTTTTGCAAATTCCGACTCAAAAATGGTTCAAAGTGCTTGCTTCTCATTACTGATTTACGTTTTTTTATTGATTTGCTTCAAAATTTTGCGTGAAAAAAACTTAAATTGCGCATTTAAAAGTTAAATTTTGATGATATATACGAAAAATGATACTTTTACCTGTTTGGACCCAAAAATAGTCCAAAGTAGCTATGTTTTATTGCTGATCTGATTTTATTCAGTTATTTTCCATTACTTGTGACCCGTTTGTCACATGGATTTGCATGAAAAAGCAAAAAACCAAGTAAAAGTAAATTTTGAAAATCCTCTGCAAAGCAAATTTTTCAAATGACCATAATTTTCTTATATGGAACCAATTTGACAAAACCCTTTTGAGGGTTTTCATGTATCATGGGCCTCTCCAAACTTTGATATATCCGCTCTGGGTTAGGCAACTTTGACTTTTTTTGTCGCACAGTGTTGTTAGTGTGTGAGAAAAAAAACTTATTCCACAAAAAAGCTATAGTTTCTTCACTTTGACGAATGACCTTGAAATGAAAAATTCAAGCTTTGCGCACTTAAGCTGAGTAAGAATGAAAGAATACTTATAGTAAAGTTGTTGAATAATTTATGAAGCTTTGAACATTACGGTGAAATGCTTTTGAAAGCTTCAGCTGTTGCTCCACTTACAAAGCTCCACACACACAAAAAAGCGACATGGGAAGTTCAATCGAATTTGTTATAAGATCTATCGTTAAGTCTGTGTTTACTACGAAAATAATAACTGCAATGTCAAATTTGCTGTTGCTCATTGAAATGATACATATGCTACTTCGATAATAGAATAAATAATTGACAATCGACTCAAATTCATTGAATTTACCATCAGAAAATTCAAGTCTATCGACGAAGTGTCTTGAATTCTCCATAGAATTGGCCAAATTGATATGAATGAGTTTTCTGACGCGACGCGACGTTCAATATTCGCATTTCAAGAGGGACTCCCAATAATTGGAGCTAATTATGAAAAAATTCAAATAAAGTCTTAAACTCCAAACTAATTTCGTGCGTGAAAAGAAAAGAATATAGCTCTTTTTGATGTAAGTCGTTGGTGTCATCATTTTGATAATAATAATCAGAGATTGCATATTTGCTGCTGAGTAGGCCTGAGCTGAGCTGAACTTGCTAACTCAGGCGCCTGAAGCGGTATTTTAACGCACTTACGGTGCAAAGTTGTCGTGGCACTCTGGAAATCCCACTGTTTTTTTTTTCTAATTATATTTGGGTAAATTACAATTTTGCACCGTAAGTACGCTAAAATACCGCTTCAGGCGCCTGAGTTAGCAAATTCAGCTCAGCTCAGGCCTGCTCAGCAGTAAATATGCAATCTCTGATAATAATACATAGTGCTTATGTGGGTTCAACCCAATTTCATTTAAGTGTTCGATGTGAACATATTTCTGTCGATGCTATGAGCCGGAATCACAACGATATAGTACTTTGAAAACTGAAAAATGTGCAATTTGCAGCGAAAAATTGGAAAAATCGAGTTATGTGGTCATTGGAAAGCATAAAGCAGCGCGTATTTTTGGCAGATATCAAAGTAAAAAGACCAATTTCATCATTCAATAATAGATGAGATCACTAGTTTAGCTTAAAATGGCGGCAAAATGAGTTTTCAATCGAAAAATGCGAATTTGGTACAATATATGCTCTTTTTGAGAAACTGACTTGCAACAAGAAACTTGCCAATATTATGGTATAAAAAGTTGACGAATGACGTCTCAGAGTCGATTCAAGTCAAAACACTGACATGTTCCAACAAAAGAATGGAGAAATAGAGTTCCATACTATTTCCCGAAAAATCACGAAAAATCGAAAAAATTGAAAAATTCCGACGTAAAGCGTCTTTTTGGGCCCTAATATGTTCCATTCGATTGGAATTTTTCAAAAAATGTAAAGAAAAGTCCACACCGTTGCTGCAAGAGCATTACCACTAGCGACACCTTGTGGCACCGATAGTAAAATCCTGTGTGTTACAATGTATTTTTCAACACATTACAATCGGTTCCACCAGGATCGCCTGTGGTATATTGCTGTTGCAGCAACCTTGTGGAAAATTCGAAAAAAACAATTTCAAAAAATTTCATTTTTTTCGAAAAAACTAAAAAAAAATCGATGAAATCATTGCAGTTTTTGATGCAAATCGTCATTACTTGTCATAACTCATTCCGTAGAAGCAAAATTTCTCCATAAAAATGCAGAAAAACCAAAAAAAAATTTTTATAGTGTACCCTAGACTGCTCCAAAAAAAAAAACATTGAGATATTCAAGCTCCCCGATCGGTTTTCGAAAATTGGCCGCAAAAAAATAGGTTTGGCATCAAAAAATCGAAAAACGTAGAAATGAAACCACTTTCCCAAAATACATGAAATTTTTGAGTAAGGTAGTTTTGGAAATCATTTTGGATTGCAACTTTTCGACCTAAATCATTTTTCCAGCCAATTTTCGGCCAAAACTAGTGATGGTGTTTTATTTGGCTCGTCAATATCCATAACTTTTACCAAGACATCGGCCCTTGAAAAGGCATTATGGGCCAGTTACAGTGTAAAATGACCGAAAAAATGACAATTTTTCGGCATTTTTTGCATTTTTCGCTCTACTGGCCACCCAGGTGGTAGACTTTTGTTCAGTTTTGGACTTGTGTCGTGTAGCCAAAACCTGTATAAAAATTTTGGTACTTGTCAGATTGCGATTTGGATGGAATTTGGCGACAATTGATTCACACATATAAGACAAATTTCTGGCCAAAATGAGCAAATCACAAACATGAGCTTCGGTTTGACAGGTAAAAGCAAATAATTTCTACCTTTTCTGCCTTTGAACATCTGGTATGGTCCTTTAAGAACATTTTGGATACTTACATGACCAAATCGAGTAATGTTTTCACGTATTTCTGGCCTCATATTCGATTTCAACTCCCGAAAAATCGACTTTTGACCAAAAAATCCTTAAGTATGGGCTTTTTAGGGATGCTGTCTTGGTGAAATGTTATTTTTTCTCGAAAATATGGAGAGTCTACCCAGACAAAAACTCTCAAAATTGACTTTTTAAGGTACCTCCCGAACAAAAGTTACGTTTTTCATGCATTTTTCTATGAAATTATCATTTTTTGTTCGGGAAAATAAATCTGAGATAATGATTTGGTCTGTCTGTCTGTCTGTAGTTTCGATCTTTTTCAAACTTTGGGGCATTGAAGTATATCAAAAACTAAGACTTTTTTGTTCCGCCACTTTTTTATTTGGCCGCTATCTTGGCCTGGGCTGGCCTTCAAAATCCGAAAAATTGACCTTCTCTCCAACGGCCACTGTGGCCAACCTAGTGAACCAATTGCAAACTTTAGGGTATCGTTGGAAAGGTCTCAATGCCAGCTATCAAATGACACCTATTTTGGGTTGAAAAATTTGGGTTGGCATGGCGGTCCTGTGGATCGAAAACCGAAAAATAGGTCTCCTGGCCTTGCACAAATCGGTCATTTTCTCAAAAACGGCTCCAACGATTTTCTTCAAAATTGCCTCAATTATAGCCCCAAATAAGAGCTAAAATTTGACATATACAGGCTTGCCACACGATTTTGAAAAAAAAATAGTCGAAAAA
>NW_022597009.1:0-1243 GCF_009176505.1 Sitodiplosis mosellana | reverse complement strand
CATCGATTTATAAACATGATCTATCAAGTGTTGTCATGCCAAATCGAAGCAATAACAAAAACGATAATTTCTTATTTACATTGATTCGTAAATATGCTGACCAATGCGTTTCAGATAAATTGAAAGGATGACACCGTGTCATAGCACAGTGCCAATGATTCAGAATTAGATTGAGTTAATATTGTCTTCATAAGAGAAAAATGTTTACTTTTTCATTTCTCTGTCTGAAAACGCGTTTCGTATCATTGTTATGATAAGCATTTTTTTCATTGAGATTTTTTTCATCATTTGTGTTAGTTTTCTCATTATTTTTTTTTTTAAAGCTGAAAAAGCTGAACTGTGACCGAAATAGCTGATAATAGCTGAAGATTTTCGAAAAGCTGATAATCAGCTCAAAATCTGACCTGTGGCAGGCCTGAATGTATGCATTGTAAATGAAAATGTTGTGTGTTGGCAGGCTCGCTTTAATGCATACGTGCTCAATGTCCACGTTGTCAAATTTAATTTCTTCAGTAGAGAAGACTTTATTGTTGAGCGCAATGAGAACACCTCCACCTCGTCTAAATAATCTGTCTTTGCGGTAGACGTCGTATGTGCTATCAAAGAATTCGGCATTACGGTGGCTATGTTTGAGCCAGGTAAACGGACGGACGGACGAGACAATTTTTAGCGGCTCTGAACGGACGGACGGACGGACAAAAAAAATTTCAAGTGCCCTGGACGGACGGACGGACGGACAAGGTGCCTGTCCGTTGACACCTTTATGTTTGCGTTCACCAAATTTATAATGAACATATCGGTTGACAAATCATTCAAGAATTCTGTTCCAACAATTTGATTTGTGATTGATTCTAGATCTGTATTCTTTGTAGTTTCACACAAGTCTTCGATTTCGTAGTAAAATCCATCCTCTTCCAACTCGGGAAAATCCACATTGTTGAGAATGAATGAGACTTCAGAGGCGCATCAATTCACAATTTTTAATCACATTCGCTATCAGAATCACTATTCAATACCGATTGGATACGAAAAAAAAGATGGGTTAGCGGGTTCTAGGTTGTTCCTGCGCCCCTATTATTTTGATCAAATAAATCTTTTGGGAGTGATAAAATCCCCGAACAAAAGTTCGATTTTTCAAGGAATTTTGAACTAACATACCGATTTAATACCAAAAAGGTGGGTTAGCGGGTGCTAGGCAAGAGCGTTCTCAGGATTTCGTTAAGGTAGGGGCAAAACAAGAAAT
>NW_022597008.1:0-5194 GCF_009176505.1 Sitodiplosis mosellana | reverse complement strand
GCATTTATACGAAATTCTTAGATAGATGTACTAGTAGAAGAAAATGAGTAAGATATGGTTCCAAATTTTCAAAATTTCATATCTGAAGATTTCAACAGATCTTCTAAAAAAGGCCAAACTTTGATATTGCGCAAAAAAAATCTTTCTTCCGGATAATTTTGCACCCGCTCTCTCTCTCTCTCTCGCATGGATTTATCTTGAACATTGACAATATTATACTTTTACAATTTGTTAATTACAAATAAACAAAATTATTTGTCCCCGAACGATTAATATTTCTAATCTGTGGAAGTGATGACAGTGACCCCACAGAAGATAATTTCATATCTGAGTCTGTAATGACAATTAATGCAACAGATGAGCGAAAAAATGATTTACAAGATGAAACTGAAAAAGATTAGATTTTAAAGCAAGTAAAGGAGTTTTGTCGAAGCGGGTGGCCGAGTAATAAAAAGAATTGCCCAGAGCAATTAAGATATTTGTATGGCTTGAGAAGTGATATTTTGCTCGACGATGAAATTTTGTTTTACAAAGAAAGAATAACACAGTGCAACATTTGTCAGGTTATTCTCTGGGGACTCAAATTTGATATTATCCGGCGGAAGTACTCGCCGAAACTAGAACTTCTGCATCATTACTTTTGTCAAGTTGTAAGATATAAGAACTTTGGCCCCAGACTCCATTTTATACCTAAAATTCGATTTTGAGCGATTTTTCGATATTTTCACAAGGCTATATCTCGGTAAACCGTATGGAATATTGTTTTTGTGTCTTCAGCAATCTGAAAGTACTGGAACGTGAAGACATCGAAGACACCGAAGGACACACAGAAATAGATATGCCATCTATTGATTCATCTGACGCAATATCAGATCCACAGCCGTCATCTTCAAACAATTAACACATTTTTATCTCTTTTTCATACATACGTAACAGCTATAAACTCATATTTCATACATAACAACAATAAATTGATATTTTCTATGTAATAATAGCTATAAAATGAATTGAAAAACATTTGTTTGATTTGAAATAAAGCGAAAAAGAAAAAAAATAGCCTATTTGTGGATTTGTGGCCGACTTATTGACCAAAAATTGTGAAAAATGTTCGAAAAATGATAAAAAATGGTCATTTTTGAGATTTTGAGGCATTAGATGTGGTTTTTTCGGAAAAGTTTGTTCTGCATTTTTGTTCTACTATTCAATACCTACAAGATTGCTGAAGACACAAAAACAATATTCCATACGGTTTACCGAGATAAAGCCTTGTGAAAATATCGTAAAATCGCTCAAAATCGAATTTTAGGTATAAAATGGAGTCTGGGGCCAAAGTTCTTATATCTTACAACTTGACAAAAGTAATGATGCAGAAGTTCTAGTTTCAGCGAGTTCTTTCGCCAGATAATATCAAATTTGAGTCCCCAGAATATGTGTCGCACTGTGTAATGATCCCTAAGAGCATGAGAAAAATTATATTGACAAAACTTCATGAGGCACATTTTGGCATAAATAAGACGATTAAGAGAGCACAGAGCACAGTTTTTTGGCCGAATATATCGAATGACATAGCACATGTAGTTGCACACTGCCAAAAATGCCAGGAAAATGCCCCCGCAAACAAAAGAGAACCGCTCATTTCACATGAGATTCCAAACAAACCGTTTATGAAAGTGGCGTGCGACATATTAGAGCACAAAGGAAACGACTATTTAGCTGTAGTTGATTATTATTCTAATTGGTTATAATTAATCAAACTGAAACGAAAAACAGCACAGGAAGTAAACATTGAACTGCTACGAATTTTTTCACGATTTGGTTATCCGCGCATTATTATAGCCGATAATGTTCCATTTGGATCGTATGAGTGCAAGGAATTTGCAAAGAAGCATGATATGAATTTTGTAAATAGTTGTCCACGCTATCCTCAGTCAAACGGAATGGCTGAGAAAGCAGTTTATATTTGAAAAATGATCCTTAAGAAGTCTCAGTCAGAAGAAGAGGTGTTGCGAGCCCTTTTGGCATATCGCACAACACCAATTAAGAATATGATTTATACTCCCACTCAATTAGTGCAGAATCGTAATCTTCGTATCGATCTGCCAATGCATGAAGACAAACTAAACCCGAAATTGTGTGTCGATGTTGAAACTCAACATAAAAACAAGCAAATGGAATCAAAGGAATTTTATGACAAGTTAGCAAGCCACGAGCCGAATTCGAGCAAAACCAAAATGTTTTGTTTAGAAACAATGAAAAATGGCAAACCGGAAAACTCATTAAGAAACATGATACGCCTCGATCATTCGTTGTTGAACAGTCTGATGGTCGTGTATTCCGACGTCACACACGGCATATGCGTCGCCTGCTTCACGTTAACAATCAAAGCGAACAAAGTAAACAAAATGATCCACAGCCGATTATGCATCAGAAAGTCACACGAAGCAATGTTGTAATTGGATTGGCCTCAAAACTCCTGCACTCTCACACATTCTCACTTACGGAAAATTCGGTGTGCGAAAATTGCAACGAATTGGATATTGCTGTATCTGTTCTACCAATAATTGGTGCAAATGAGGCAGTGAAAATTGATTTCAGCAACTTAGTGGCGGCCATCGAAACGAATTTCCCTGAATACAAGTGCGATGTCTGCCAACAATTCAAAATTTCATTTTTAGCGAGTTAGTGCTCAGAGGTTGGAGGTGTTAAGTGGCATGAAATTTGGCACAGGGCCAGCACTAACTCTAAATTTTTGAAAACTGTACATCAAGATTCATGGCCTGAGATGGAGTCGCCGAACAATTTTTTCAAATTTGACAAAATTTCATTTTCAGTGAGTTAGTGCTCGCGCCCAGTTGCAGCACAAACTCTGGAAACTTGCACAGCGTCAGCACTAACTCCAAATTTTACAAAACCAATCTCAGTACATCAAGATTTGTGGCCTGAGGTGGAGTCGCCGAACAAATTTTTCATTTTTTCCAAATTTCTAACTTTGGCGAGTCAGTGCTCGCGCCCAGTTGCAGCACAAACTCTACAAATTTGGCACAAACCAGCACTAACTCCCCAGATTCCGAATCCGGAATTAGTTTTTCATTTTACGAACTGTTGGGGGGCAGCCACATGTACCTTAAATGTACACACGAAAATATGTACCTAAAATCTGGGACATTGAATATGGGTGACATTGAGAGTATTGTATGTTTCACAGACTTTATAATGAAAAAAGTATTTGTATTTGTATTTGTATTTGTGTGAGTAAGTTAGAGTAGGTGTTCAAGCAGTGGGCAAATCTTCTAATAATTCATTTATTTCAACTGATTAACGATCATTGTCTTTTGAAAAGTTGTACAGTTTGACAAGACCAACAATTGAGTTTATCCAAATTTGTACACATATTGGCTAGAAAATGAAATGGGGTGAAGTTGGTGCTCTATATATATGAAGTGGGATTTTGCATCCAATTATCCCTTTACGTACATCATACCTTTAGTGCAAAACTGCATTTATTGCCCTCCCTAACGCGAAAGTCCCATCTATTCGGTGCGAACATGAAAACAAGCAAAGTGACTCCACCTGCCAACCGACATATGAATCGGTGGGAATAAAGGCAGTGTATAAAAAGTGTGCCGAATAAAACGAACTACACAGCGTTTCCTCTACATAGAGATGTTATTGTATTATAACTCTGTATGGATCAATTTGTTTGTTTTCATGTTAAAACCGAATAGATGGTGCTCGCGTAAGGTAGGGCAATGAATGCTTTTGCACTAAATGACGTGCATAAATCTTCAGTAGATTATAATCAAGAAAAAGAGTTCTTTCTACATTGACGTCTGACGCCGTATCAAGAAAAATTGAACCCATCCGCGTAGACTCTATACTCTAGAGTGAACCAGATTCTTCTATCACTCGAAAGTGAACAAGAGCAACCAACACTGTTCAAACCAGATTGAAATTTAGATTATTTTCTATCATCTTTTCTGCATAATTTATTTTTATTCTTGGATTTTGCCTACGGCATTAGACTCATACAAATCGCGTTCAAATTTAGCACGGATGTACGTTTGGGTCACAAAAATGGAATGTAAGCAATTAAAAAGACAAATAACTTGAGCTGTTTTATGACAGAATAATAATCGATGATAATAATAATTCTACACTACAATCGAAAAGGGGAACCGAAGGAAATCATCCGATTATTCAGCTAAATTGGTTCAGCTATTCGTCACCTGAAAAATACACATCGATCAAAAATATCAAACCAATTTCTTATATGTATTGTGAAAAAAATATGCAACATTACCATTGTTAGTAGCCAATTGAATCTATTCCAATGGCTCATCATTAAATTTTGTTTCCTTTACCGATAAAAAGTTTGGCGACCTCATTGTGACCTAAAAATAATACAGATCAATGAAAAAGATCAAATCGATATCTTATTTAGTCAGCTTTACCATTGTCAATAGCTACTTGACGAGGAGTCTGATTCGAATTATTTTCAACGTTAACATTTGCTCCTTTACGGATGAGAAGTTTAGCGACACTCTCATGACCTAAAAAGTAATTTAGATGGATAAAAAAGATCAAATCAATCTTCTTTTAGTAAAGACAAGTATTCAACTATTACCATTCTCAGCAGCTAAATGAAGAGGTGTGTTTTTCACATTATTTCCACTATCAACATTTGCTCCTTCACGGATGAGATATTCAGCGACACTCTCATAACCTAAAAAGTAATTTAGATGGATGAAAAAGATCAAATCAATTTTCTTTTAGTAAAGACAAGTATTCAACTATTACCACTCTCAGCAGCTAAATGAAGAGGTGTGTTTTTCTCATCATTTTCACTATTAACATTGGCTCCATTGTGGATGAGAAGTTCGGCGATACTCTTATGATCTGAAAAATAACACAGATCGATGAAAAAATAAATCCGTTTTCCTTTTTAAGCTAAGTACACAGTTCCTCGTAAAATGAAAAAATTTCTCCGGTGAAATTTTCACCAGTGATCTTTGTATCAAGTTTTTTTATATTCAAATTGCAAGTATAATGATTTTTGATGTATAAAACAGTTAGCTGCTATCATTATCAACACAATACATCAATAAATTTGTGTTTTGAATTTATTCTTCTATATATTTCGGTCACAGCAAATTTTTTCACGGTCGTGAAAAATTTTTCGCGTGCAAAATGCACG
>NW_022597007.1:0-2281 GCF_009176505.1 Sitodiplosis mosellana | reverse complement strand
ATTTTTTTGTTTCTGTGGTCAAATTTTGACCACGGGCGAGCCTAGTAGCTATAAATCTCCTTTCTATAGTCAAATCTGAATCAGTCGTATTCAAGATGCGTTTCGTTGAACAAGCAGCGGACATTCCGATAAAAAATATTGACGATTTTTCTGACGGTACTAAGCCGATCGATGATCGATGTCATTTATTTGACCCAAACTCTCACTAAGTTGAGTAAACACTTGATTCGTGATAACTGCAATCTGGCCATATTGTTCAAACAAGACGATTTGAACCTAAGGCATGCGTACACCGACTTTGGTGTCAATTGTGACATGAAATTTGAGGAGTTTAAAAAGTTTTGTTTAGAGTGTTGACGAGAAAAATTTGGATTTGTGGTGATTGATCTCGAGAGTGACCCTAATAATGGTCGATACAGACGAAACTTTATAGATTTTCTACAAATTACATAAAAACAACGAATAGCCGTCTAATTATTTAGTATACATTTTGACATCGGAGTGATAGCACAACGTAATCATGCCTTCTAATTGTGGTGATGAGAAAGATAAATTAAACTCTGAGAAAAAGATTGCTCAAAAATTAGCAAAAGTACGGGATATTATCCAGAACAAGTTTAAAAAAGCGCAGAAGGACCGTGTTCATCGTGAAAAGGACTTGAATGAGAAATATGAGCCCATAACGTCAGCAATTGAAAATTTTGCTGAGAAAAGGTCGGCAGAACGAGCGCCTTTACATGGCAGGAACTTTCGCTTTGCCTCCTATGATGATGATGATAATCATTTATGATTCTGTTGATGAGAATATTTACGATTCTGTCGCGAACACTGACGATGATTCAAGTATCACTTCAATGGATACTGATGAATGGTCTGACCCATCTGCAGATGAACATGATGTTGATGCTGAGAGAGTAAATGAAAATTTGGATCAGCCTGGCCCATCGGCTGTTTCATCACGGCGTAGAAAAGCTGATGATGACATTACTTCGGCGAAGAAGAAAAAATTTAACCCGAATAAGCAAAAAGCATTGAAGAAAGGACGAAAAAAGATGCCTATCAGAAAGAAAATACGAATCATTAGACCTCGAGACGTTTCGGGAGGTGATGATGAACGAGCGGCACCCCCTTCAGATCATGAAAATGATGTTTTGGTTGGAATAGCTAATCAAGGCAAACGACGTAAATTGGTCAGATCATCCGTGCAAGTGGCAGATATTTTGGCTAAAAAAGCGCTTAGAAGAGCTAAAAAATTTCGGATGGATGATGTGCAGCGTGCTCGCGATATCCGCAGAGGTGTGATAGAGAGTCGTAAAGAGCGTGCTAACGCTCAAAAACCACATTTTGAAGCGATACCGGATGCCGACGTGGTCGAAATATCTGATGACGATGATGATGTTGCGTTAATTCAGGGAAGGACCCCATCAATCAAACGAAAAGCGACGCAATCGGATCCTTTTCCAACACAAAGGAAATATTTGGCCGTTCCAAAAAATTCGACTGATAGAAAAAGAAAGCTTTTAAACTATGCCGGTGTAAAGAAAGTGGCACCAGATCTATTGAAATATACCTCACACAAATGGCGTAGTAAGCAGAAAATACCCTATCATGATGGGAAAATGCCGGCAATAAACATGCCATTTTTAACAAAGGATCACCTTCTATACCGCTCAATTGTCCCACCGGTACCAAGAAATTTACCTGTGATAAAGACGGTGCATGATCGCACACCAGGGCGAAAGGAGAAAGAGAAATAAGGTGCAGGGATCGAAGCCGATTTTATCCCATACAAAGAAAACATTGGATATGAATTTTATGACGATCCAAATGAACTTTGTGATCGTCTACGCCTATTAGTCGCATCGCGAGCTGCTGGAAACACCAACCACTCCCAAGAGATCAACTCAATCATTGGAGAATTACGAGAGTCGGGGCATATTTTTTTAATAAAGCAGGTATAAACGAATGTTGGGTGCGAATGATCATAAACAATACGATCTTACGGACAATAGTTTTTGATCCTATTGTCCCTTTTTCTATTGTTCCTTTTTTCTATTGTTACTTTTTCTATTGTCCCCGACGCTATGCCTTCTTACGTCAACGCCAACTGGTGCACGAACAAGTACTACAAGCACAACGTACGTCAAATTCAAAAGCTTGTATACAAATATATACATGTGTCAATTGCTTATTGAGCGGTTTTCTGTTCTCAAGAAATATTTTGAGTTTATTTTTACTAGGCTCGCCCGTGGTCAAAATTTGACCACAGAAACAAAAAAAT